>NW_027271016.1:0-167500 GCF_040938485.1 Diadema antillarum | reverse complement strand
TGACATTTGCATTGGATCAAAAGATATAAAGCATATTTTTACGTTTATTTCTAAACCTCACATTTTCATCATGCATCATATAGTAATATAATGATATCAGAGTGCCCTTATAGCTCGCTGCGTCTTATAATAAATACATTTTGAAATGAGATTTCACTTCTGTTTTGTCCACTAATCGTAAGCATCTTCAGAAAAACGTTATATTTTTTATTCTGTACAGGTCCGAAGGATCCCGTTCTTTGCGTCATATAAATGCGTTCGGCTGAATTTGGAAATTAAGAATTCCGGACACAGCTTCAGTGCGTCCGAGTATATTTCATTAGGCTGTAGACACCTTGTTCGCCAATAATGCGCCTTGTGTGATGCATCTTGAGTATTACTCTCGTTACCAGGAGAACGGCGATAGCGACCTTGAAAAAAAAAGTTTTCAACCAATAAGACGATACCATGCTCCTCTTAGTCTTCGGTCTTTGTAACTGTGCTTGGAAAAGGTCTCATAAATGTTATTGTCAGTGTTTTAACAAGATCTTGATGATGCAGCTGTGTTATTGCTACAGTGGATGAGATACACCGACTGGCATCAGAGTAATAAGCAATGCTTACACAAAATTCTCATCTCCTCCTTTTCCTGGGGAAAATCGTTTCCCTGCCGATGGAATTAGTATTTCGTGTAAATGGGCCGAAACCTTCACATACACAGTACACTATAGGACCACATAAAAATGTGATTTGCTGGATGTGCCCGTCATGTTTTGGTCGAGATGAATTTGATGTGCAGCGCCAAGTGTCTGTCGAGCGGCGGGCCTCCCTATGACACGGCGACTATTGTCGTCTATTGCAACCCCATCGGTACCTCAAGCAATCTCACGTCATATTTCAGGCGATCGACTAGATCGTAATACTCGCGATAATCTGCTGGTTTCATTACGGCCGTCATAATATTGCCTTCGCTCCCCCGTCTGGTCTCTTGATTACACACCCACACTCAGGAGGAACCAGGACTCCTCATGTTTACGTGCAGAAAATTGTCATATACAGGAACCTTGGTATTTTCTTTCGTTCTTGGTTATCCTATTCCAAAGACAGCGGGGCCCTCCGATCATCATTTTCGAGAATTTCATGAACTGTTTTTCCTAAACTCCAAATTCGAAAGATATCGTATCGGGGAAAAAAACCCGACCCGTGTTTCTTTGCGTAGACTTGTTTATTGAATCAGTGATGAAATGATTTCATATTCTTTAATGTCTCTTCATCTCCACTGATCATTCCCCTCGTATTTCCTCTAAGGTTACTGCTAAATCTTCATATACCGCGGGCTGGGTTGCGCCCGATCACTTTACATGGAATAGATGACGACCAGAGTATGTCCTTGATCCCCCACTCCTCCCTCGCTCCCTCATCCCCCTGCCTCTCTCTCTCTCTCACCCATTCACACCATGTATGCATCCCACACTTCATCATGATTTCCGTAGTGCACTTAAGGCACTACTTCAATCGTGAAGAGTCACTTCGCTTTAAAACCATCAAATATCGATTTCCATTAGCCAGCTTCTAACATCGTTTTAGTCGCCTTCATGTTTTGTTCTCACTATACTTGTTTTTTAAGAGAGCTAAAAACTATTAAGTTGTAGGAGCAGGGGTCCATTTCCAGCGTCTCTCCAGTGGCATCGGCGCAATCACTCTCGTAAGCGTCGGTGCCTCTAAGGATTTTCCGCGACGATGGGCGGAAACATGTATGTCCCCGCCAGGCTCTTATAGTTTTGAACGCAGTCGCGTGACCGAGCACGCCCTATAAACAGGCAAGGTCGATGGTTATCTACGGATGATATGAACAAAGTCAAATGCGGCGAAGCGTGTGTGGTCAGTGACTTCTCATAGCAGCCTGTGTCCAAGAAGTTAAAAAACTACAATGTTCGACAGTCACTGTGTAGACAGTATTGAGCAGATCGTGTCCTTGTTATTGTGTCGCAGATGGAAGATCGATTTCTCACACGGCGCTCTAAACTATTTTGATTGCTTGAAGAGGGAACCGCTAAAACAACTGGAGCATGCAAGCATTTTGGTAGAGAGGGAGAATTGAAGCTGGGTCGTTGATTCCTCTTTCGCAAAACCGATAAACGTCATAAGACCATAAAAGCAATGTTATTATGTTTTCCAGCTCGAGGGGTTTGAAAGTGTCGTAATGTAAGGAATGCACAGACGGCTGAAGTAAGAATGTACTCTGATTGTGACGTAACTAAACGAGATTTTTTTCCCACATTGTGAAGAAATTGTTTTATTCCTATTTCTCTCGTGACAATTTCCATGAAATTCCGCGCTTAATTGATGATACGTGATGAACACTGATAGTGCTTTAACTCTTGTGCATTATCCACACAGATCTAACGCAATTCTTACATTCACATAATATACCCTACGCTGTTAGTTATTCGGAAACACTCAAATTCTGTATATCTAGAGGTTCGTTACAGGGATGGCGACAGTTTCGGTTGAGGTGGGGCTTCAGGTTTCCAAGGTTTTATTAAAATGGATTTTGAAATAATGAGAAACCTCTTATGAAACATGAAATAGCATATAATTCTAAGAGAAAAGAAGAACAAAGCGATCCTGATAAAAAGTGGGACCCAGCTTTTATTAGGATTGCTTTGTTTTACTTTGCTTTCGCATATCTCAGCCATTTCAAAATCGATTTTCATCTAATAAACTTTTAATTCCTCTTAGACTTGTATGCTCTTTAACATTTCATAAAGTGGTTTCTAACCTCAACCAAAACTATACCATGTCTTTAATCCGAACATGAAAAAGGGTTCATCGGTCCGAACATTAATTATTGTGGCGTTATTCCGAAGCTTCAATATTCCTTACGTTCGTTAATCCGAAAATGAAATAAAGTTTGTTTATCTAAAAACGTAAAGGCCTACAGGCTACAAAGAAATAAAGAAATTATAAACTTTTTTTCCATTTTCAGATTAACGAACCTTCAGATTAACAAACCTTTATTCAAATTTTGGATTGAATAAACTTTGGAATAACGAACTGTAACCGCCATTGATTGTGGCTGTCTGTCCGCAGGTACGAAAAATGATATAGGATCCGTAAGATTCCAACCGTCATGATTTTTCACTAATGGTCATTATATCTTGAAACAAAAAGATTAATATATTTATAGGGACCGTGCAGCGTTTAGGAACGTGTTCAAGTATGTGTGTGTTTGCTTGTGTGTGTGCTTGTGTGTGTGGGGGCGGTTTGTTGGAGGGTACTGAAAGGGGCATTGATGGTGGTTGATTGGGTCAAGAGTCGTTATTACCAACCCCCTATTCCCGCTGAACAATCTTGAAGTCATTTTTTTCCTCGGGTTTTGTTCCCTTAAAACCACAAGTGTGCATGAGATTCTCCCGTTCTGCAATCCCCGATTTGTCAGCGCAATGATCCTAAGCTAGAAATGCTACTTATGGCAAAGAGATTTCGCCTTCTTTTTTAAGTATCATAGTTTCATCAAAGATGACATTGTATATACACCTCAACGGGGTACGCTTGAAGGGTCCTTCACTCTTCCACTCGCTTTAATCTGATCATTTATTGCGTCTCCTCAAAGCTGGTGTGGAAATAACGGCATTATATTTATTGTACTTGGGCATGAACTTTGAGGGACTGCGATTCCTATTCTCACCGCAAAAGATGTAAATGGGAATTTAGTAATCAAATTCGTCCCGCACCGCCGCAAGTTAGTGATACGCCACCAAATCCCGGAAGTGCTGAAGACGCTTTTTGCTAACGGCTAACGCTGACCATATACCTGCATCTCAATTTCAGTCTCCGAAACCTATTTAATGATTGCATTTTATTTCTCATCAAAGTTTTGTGTCGTACCACCCAGGAGAAGAGATCTTGTTACGTAACTTTATACTTATTGCACCCACAAAAGTAGGCATTTTATCAAGTCGAGTTTTGGAGTTACAGGTTATATGTGGTCCATTTCTTTTCAACTTTAACCCTTTAGTGGCCAAGCGTTTAGCTTTACCAATGTATAGTCCAAATTTGACCTGGTTGCAAATTATCAAGCCAAGTAGGTTTTGATAGCAATGTTCATCGGTCCAACAGGAAGATCATGGTCATAGAATAGGGCTTAGATGGATAAGGTAATTTCTGTTCGTTTGAAATTAGTGCCCAGACATCTGTGTCAATCGCCAAACAAAGCACAGAAACGATTTCTCTCTTTTTTTTAAAAAAGCTTTCAAAAGAATTAGCTGTCCTTAAATAATCGCCCGTGACGCAGTATTGTTTCGTTCCTAAATTATCAAATTCTCAATTCTGCACAGAATATGAGAAAGCTGAAGAGTTGAGTGCCAGACATTATGAATGTGCGTCGACCATTTATCATTATCGTTATCATTTGACAAAGATCAGGATAAACAATTTAAGAAAGAAACAAACAGATGATCTTAACTTCAGAAAAATAGAACTTAAGAAGAAAATTCGAAAGTTTCAGATCTGATGATTTAGGTCTGCATTCTTCTCACCTGTTACCTTACAAAATTAGCTCAGAGAATTGACACAATGAATTTGTAAAATGTTTAGTTCAAATAAAATAAAAGGTGTTTGCGCCGATTATAGGCTTTGTCAAGTAAAAACAGAACTGTAAATAATGCGTATCTAAATATATCCGCGGTGTCTACAAAAACATTAAGAGGATGAAAAATTATTGTTGTAGTCGGTATAGTGGTTAACCGTATAGCATCGTTTTGTAGAATCAAGAATTAACGTCCCTTCTTTGAATTTATTGTCTGATAAAGACTGTAGTGATAACTGCTTCAAGAGGTGTAAGTTTTTGATTTACAACGCTATAAGTGTTTTGATAGGACGCCATCTTGATGACGCACGCTCCGCTTCCAAAACCAGTTTAACGCTGGCATATGGTATTTTCGTTTTGTCTTTTTCCGATAATGTCTCCATAAATATTCAGGATTTGCGCCGATGTAGACTTAAAAGGATGGTATAGTATTGGTGGAGATGACGATTGAGCTTTTAACATTTTTGCGAGATACCAAGAAGCAACTTATGAAACAGTACATATAGCATACCATTCTATGATTAATTCAAAGTCTATTTGATGAAAATCAATTTTGGAATGGCTTGGACATCGAAAAACAAGGTAAAACAATGCGATGATGACCCACCTTTTATTGCGATCGCTCTGTTTTGGATATCTTAGCTATTTCAAAACTAATTTTTATATAATAAACGTTGATTTCCTCTTGGATCACATGCTCTTTCACATTTTATAAGAGGTTTCTCGTTATCTCCCACACACACAGATGATTCTCAGATGGAAATGAACAAACAAACAAACACACAAAAATAGAAGTTAGCTCTCAACCAAAACTACGCGATCCCTTTAAACACCTACGTGTCCAGGATTGACATGCATACGTTGTTTTTTCCTAGTCAGGAATAATTGTTTTCATCCCCAATCCTTGATACGTGCCGAAAATAACTCCGTTGGGTAGGGATATAATTTGGTATTCGTTTCCATGCCTCATCAGTTTATATCGGTATGTTTAGGACAGCATCAGTATTAGGATTCATGCCTTTAATACAATGACCAGATTCAGACATAATTGTTTTCAGGTCTCGAAGTTTTCTAACTCAGTGCAAAGGGCATTCAAATTAAACCAGAAAAAAAACATTTACAAGGAAAAACAAAAAGAACATGAAGTCGCATGACCTTTTGTGGCCGGAAACTTGCTTAGCCTCTTATGAGGCGATTCCTTAGAAGGCATCATCCGCTTGTAAGGTCGCACAAATGACTTTCTCGCATACTGACAGAGACCCCTAGACATTTGCACGGAATATAGGGAGAATTTAGATTTGAAAAACTTATATTTTCATTTTTGTGAACTTGGCGGTTTTTTTTTAGACTGAAGCTGCTGAAAAACCAAGAAAATAATTAGAATAGATGTCATAACTTTGCTACTGTCTTCAAAAAATACTTCTTGTTATGTAACGACTGCAGTATTATTTAAAAGATTTAATTTTCTTCTAATATTGATGACGACCTTTCTTTAAAAAGAAACTTGTGAAATGGCAACCATCTGTTTCTTCATTTTCTACATTAGATTTATTGGAACAGGTTGCATAATATACCTGTAAAAGTTTAATTTTGTTTCGAATCCAGCTACAAACTCGTCTTTCAAACATTACGTACCACGCTGGAAGGCATGCTATGGCTTTAGCCTATATATATGCTATCTATAGGGCTCTATGAACACACGTTGTATAGTAGCAGCTCCGGACCTGTCTATCTGGCATGGCTGTCCTCACCTCACGAATACTATCGGATGGAAGTGGTTCCACTTCTCCCTCTTGTTGCATTACCTTGTTTAGACTCCCAGAGTGGACTTAGCAGATAGATCGGGGTGTCGCGCACAGTGTCCCGCTAGTCCCATTTCCTCCTGTACGCACTTTGACAGACACTGTAGGCAGACCACCATCAACGTTTCGTATGGTTCGCACGCAGAAAATAATTCAGCTTGGCATTTTACATGATTTGATATACATTCCCATGCTTCAGTTTGTATCGTAATATCTTCCAGGAGGAAGACAGTAATAGAGTAAAAGAGTTTATGCCTTACAACATTGAGTTGAAAAAGTAATCTTTTTTGGTGGTGGTGATGGGGAGGGGGGGTATATCTCTGTGTATGAGTGTGTGTGTGTGTGTGTGTGTGTGTGTGTGTGTGTACGTGCGTCTGTTTGTTTGTTTTTTAAAAGAAGTTTTCATTCGTAAGCACACATGATTATTAGGTGCGTGTCTAAAAATAAAAGGAATCGAATAAATGTTGCCCCAGATTTAAGATTATTTCGCAAATGGCATAAAAACGCGTATCTCACAATTCAATCATCGAGGCCCACAGCCTCCTTCGGGAACTCCTTCGTGGCCGTAATAAGCAAAATCCAATACCTTCTGCTGATAAGAGATGACTATTGAATGCGGCTATAAAAGGGGGAAAATGGCATTCAATAGTCCCGTCTTTGGGGGTGATTTGAAAGGCAGAACAAACAGTGGGCGCTAAAACGTAATTAGTTCTCAGCGTGGCCGGTGCAACGGACATCTCTCGGATTACACGCTCGGCGTTATGGGAAGAACTAAACTCGGGTCATCGAGGAACCGTACACTGCCAGTTGTTCCCACCGGGGAGGTGAAACGAAACTTCGTCTCAACTCCCTATATGTATATATATATACACACACACACACACACACACACACATATATATATATATATATATATATATATATATATATATATATATATATATATATATAATATATATATATATATATATATATATATATATATATATATAAATATATATATATATAGTCAATTTGATTTTACTTCTCGAGCTTTCGGGCTCTGCCCTTTATCAAGACTGAGGACAAATCGGACAAAATACAAAACATGGATATCATATACAAAAAATAATGATGATGAAGGCAATAGTGAAAATAATAACAACAATGGTAGAGGCAGAGACGGCAGAAAATAAATACACTAATGGGAGTGTAGAAATATACGTCAATCTTACATAATAACATATACATACAATCACAAACAAGCATACATATAAGCACTTACAAATGCGTATGACTAAACGTCTACGTACACACATGTACATAATAGATACGAATAAATCTAAGTACGCACAAACACACTTGTAAATCTCCTCACATTATGTCAAGACAGGTAACCAATAGACAATAACGGCGATTAATAAAATCATAATTGATGAGCTGCCATCCTAGCATACACACAACACCTCACCTCAGCACGCCTAACTCCAACCACCATCACAGTAACAAACAGCCCCCTTTCTTATAATTACCAATTAATTTAGAACAACCCTTATTGTTCCGAATTATTATTGTTGTCGCTGTGTCTAGTTGCCCATTAGCCCACCCTCGTGTTCATCTTCTCCAGTACCACCAGAATGTTTCGGTTCCCCACAACCGGCTGCCAACTGACTGCCGGCATGTATCTATTAATTACATCTGTGTGTTTAGTCATACGCATTTGTAAGTGCTTATATGTATGCTTGTTTGTGATCGTATGTATGTATGTTATATCATGTAAGATTGACGTATATATACACTCCCATTAGTGTATATATTTTCTGCCGTCTCTGCCTCTACCATTGTTGTTATTATTTTCACTATTGCCTTCATCATCATTATTTTTTTGTATATGATATCCATGTTTTGTATTTTGTCCGATTTGTCCTCAGTCTTGATAAAGGGCAGTGCCCGAAAGCTTGAAGTAAAATCAAATTGTGAGGATTCAAAAGCAACGTCTACCGCCTCTTCTTTACTCTCGTTATACAACACTACTACATTGTATAAGATGCGACGGCCCAGGGGTTTAGCAGCTGAAGATACACGTCTCTCTCTCTCTCTCTCTCTCTCTCTCTCTCTCTCTCTCTCTCTATAATATATATATATATATATATATATATATATATATATATATATATATATTCATATCTATAACAGAGCAGAAGAAAACACCTTCTTGAATTAATACCAAAATATGAAGTGTGCACTGACGATTTTTTTTTTGACAATTGTGATGTGTACTTTCAATATTGATGATTACGTTTATGGATACATAACAATGTATAGTATTATGTTTGTGGAATATAGTACACATACATAGCCTTTACATAATTATGATTGTGTATTTTCCCTAGTTTCTCTATTTTTAGTGAAACAACATTATTATGCATGTATTTCGATATTCTTTTTATGAATCAGATGTCCAAGATCTGTATACATTTAATGGAGAGCTCTTGAGTGTGTATGGAGTTTAGGCCGTAGTTAGCGCGCAAAGCCCCCTCCCCTCTTCCCCTTATCCCTGTTCGATCTCCCTCCACTTTTCTTTTCCTTTCCTTTTTTCTGCTTTCGGATCTCTCTGGGATGAGTTACGAGAGTGTAGGGCATTTGGGAGTGAAAGCTTATCTTCTTGTTGTTATTTGCAACGACGAAAGTTGGTACTGATCTACGATGGGAAGATGACTGAGTTAAAAAAAAAACAGCAATAAAAACAGCTTATGGTATCGGTAATAAAATATCGATCCATAAGACGTTCCACCCTCTCCCCTTACTTTAGCTTTTCGGTCGTCTTTAAAAAAACAAACATTCAGCTTAAACCTTTGAGAGATGTATCCATGATATTCGATAGTGTGGCTCATTGGCAGAATCGTCGGTGATACTTTGTCATGTGATATTTAGAATGCACGAGTTCTTGTTACTTCTGTTTATCTCAATCCTTACTTCATCAAACGGAAAACGAAAACGGATGGGGTACATAGTGGATGTTAAAGGGATGTTGGTGGATAATGAGGAAAGGACTTTTAACTTTTTTTGCGAGATACCAAGAATTCACTTATGAAAAAGCACAGAGCATACCATTCTAAGAGAAATTCAAAGTTGATTAAAATCAGTTTTTGAATGGCTGAGACATCCAAAAACAAAGTAAAATAAAGCGATCGTAATAAAAGGTGGTTCCTACCTTTTATTAGGATCGCTCTATTTTGGATATCTCAGCCATTTCAAAACCAATTTTCATTAAATAAATGTTGAATTCCTCTTGGAATCTGCACATGCTCTTTCACATTTCACAAGACATTTCTCATCATCTCATATAAAAAAAGAATGTTAGAAACCTGAAGTTAGGTCTCAACCAAAATCATAAAATCCCTTTCTTGAAGAACCGCTCTCCACATCATTTTCTCCCCCTGTGTATATCAATGCTTTCAAGATATGGCGGCACTCTTGTGGAAATCGTGGTTAGATTGCCTTTAGATGACAAGTCACAAGCCATTAATCCCAGATTGACAAAATCTTGTTGGTTGCATTGAAGACTTGAAGAGAGCAGACACTTTCATAATTATTATGAAGGCAAGATGACGTCATTTCAAGCGTCAAAAGATTATAGCGGGAAATCCGAAGAACATATTGGTCATGTTGGCATAATAGTTTTAGAGTAGCTGATTTTTTTTTCATAGTGTAGATGAACTAAGCTGTAGATAGGTAGAATAATAGGCTTATTCAAATGAATGAATTCTTGTGTTGAGTTTTCTTGTAACTGATTGACAAATTGACAAGTCCATTCCGACTATGCTCATGATTCTTTTTTTAACTTGGCATGATACTAAAACACTTAATGTCTCGTGATTATCTCCGTCGATGAAGGGCAATTACTTCTGTCAATGAATTCCAATAAGCCAAGTTTAGTTGAAGTTTAGTTTTGCACTGCAGAGTGTTAAAGAAACATGAAACGCAAGCAAACATGGTTGGTTTAAACAATACGAGTTCATAAACAAACAAGAAAGCAGACGAGTACAATTCAGGTCAACGAATGAACGTCTAAAGATATAATGTCTCGATATCGAGCGTTCACTCGATAAACAAATCCCTAAAGATATATGGGGTGAAAAAAAGTTGGAAAGAAACATCGAAGGACTTAGCATGCACCTGCTCTGCCGCTTCGGATGATCTTTGGATGAAAGAAGCTGAGATTTTTCTTCTACGACGATTATTGACGATGGTAGAGTAAGTAAACACACACACACACACACACACACACACACACACACACACACACACACACACACACACAGATGGCACCGTTTCCACCTGACATAGATTCTAGAGACTCCTCTTGCTTGTATAGCCTTGTGAAGAATGAGCCGGGAGAAACATACATGTTGTGATAAGTATCATCATTGATTACATCCCCGATCAGTAAAAACCCTGCATGGTTCTTGAAAGGCAATTACGGCCATTTTGCAAAGCGTCTTACGGAGAGGCGCTCGTTTCAGCTGGGAGGGTTGTTAACATCTTTGCAAGAATATGGTTGTGGCTTCACTTGGAAGATTAGAACCTAAGAGAGGCTCCCTCCTACCGTGCCTACAATAGTGAGACTAACATTAAGGAAAATCTTAAGAGCGTTCTAATAATGTTTTCCTCTTTCGTAGCAACACTTATCAGATGTATCGTGTGAAATTTGATACTTGTTTGTCTGAAGACATTTCCGAGACATTCATGTATTTCATGGGAAATAAAAGTGTAAACAAAGGAAGGCTTGCCGCATTTGAATCTTTTCCTTTTTCTCTTGCTATGATTTCGTCTGATTTTTAACTTGGCACTTCTCCGCGCGCTGCACATGCACCGTGTCTTGCCGTCTTGAATCGACGAAACATTTTCCTCCATAGATACCCATTAAACCAGAGAGATAGTTCATATGATTCGTCGCTTCTAACTCGCCTAATGTTAGCTTCAGGGCAAGATTATCCACGTAGCCATTCAGACGCTGTTACGAGAAACCAACTACTAGGAAAGAAAGAGGCAGATCTTCCGTTCGATGCGCTCAGAAGACATACCGCCCGAATGCTCAACCTCGCAAACATACTTAGAACATACCCAACATACTTACATGCGCACCCTAACACAAATGAGGACACGGAAGCGCAGTAAACAAACTAAATCTCTTTGGGAAAAAAAAAACAATCAAACAGCATACAAGTGTGACCTGACGCATTTTTACGCAACACAATAAAATCAGTAATATAAATGTGAGAAAATCACGTTAAATCTAACCTATCATATCAGGTAATTTGTCAGGTTTTAAGCTCAAGGGGTTTAACCGAATATCCTTGCATACATTTTTTCCAGTATTTTGAACCTCAACTTGATATCTTACGATTTGGCCGTCTGCGATATTCCTTTAAAGAAGACCCTTTGAGAAAAAGGAGTGAGTCGTAGTGTCGGGAAAAAAATGCAATCGGTAGCGACGATAGCCTTGTACTGATGTTTAGCTTTGATAGCTCGCTGTGGAATGTGTATGATGTTTAAATGCATGATAAACAATAAAGGCGGATGTTTCGACGGAAATCAATCTTTTGCTAATGCCGAAGTCCCCTCGCCGCTGAGGAAGATTCTGTATCACCGCCTACCGTGTGGTCTGGAATATAAACACATTTCCCCCCGCAGGGTTTATGTAACGTACTCCTAATTCATTGTATTTTCGCCAACAAGAAAAAAGCATTATCGGCACTAACTTATAGGTTTATGCGGTTTTGTAAAGAGTTTGGAAGTGTGTCACTGATAGAAAAGGTTTCCAGATGTAAATGTGCTGCTTCAACGAATCACAAATAACACTTAATTTGAAATTTGATGTTTTCACTGAAACAACAAAATAGAACAGAAAAACAAAGTAACAACAATCGACGACCGCAGGAATGTGGTTGTTTTTTTCTATACTTCCCTGCGGTGTCAACCATTTACATTTTCTTTTGTATGTGTCTCAGTTGGTTCCATGACATTTGCCCTTGCGTTTTTTGTTCTCTTGATGATTCGATTAAAAACATAATCCTGTTAAAACGTAAGAGAACTCTGCTTTTTTGAGTAATAAGGACACGTAGTGCTTTAATGATCTGTGGAGCATTCCCAGGGGGGCAATACTAATTTGAGTTACTATCTGCCAAAATCTAATCTGACCTCTGGTTTGATGCGTTTATGTTAATTTTGAATCTCCTTTCGTCCAAGGTTTTCAAATTCTAACGAGCCTGTTTTGATGGCAAAAGCCCTCAGTAGCAATTCCCTCTTGCGAGTAAATGAAAATTGAACAGCCATGTCCACGAGTCATCATTATAAAAAAAAGTTTGTATTATTATTTTTTTGTTATTAATGATAGTTTGGAATTGGTTCCCATGGAAGTTTATAGCTGTTGGCAGCATCAGATATATCTTTTCCTGTGTTTCTTTATGTTTTGTACATGGACATTGCAACAGTTATTTTTTTCTAGTTTAAATTTTGCGTTTTCCCGACGGTGTTAAACATTTTAAACACAAAAAGCAAGCTGCCGTGATGCCCCGAGAGAACGGTGTTGATTTCCAAATATACCGTGTAATATTCTCGCATATCGATCATCAATCCATACGACTATTTTGATGAGGACGTGGGGTTCATTCACACGTATGGTTATCTTTCTTTATACACACTTTGTTGGAGAGAAAAAAGGAAAGTTATCCCTCTGATTACGTCGATTGAAAAAAAAATCCTCTTGATATGACAAATTGACGACAATTTGATTACCAAAAGAAAGTGATGAAATCATCATGATTTCTCGGAATATACTGATCACCTGCTGATGGAAATAGCAGCGGTTGCCGTCCTAATAGTCGCTCTTATCCTTTTCAACCACATATAGCTTTACATATCACGCCAATAGTGTCCATGCAGTACTTCCTTTCACTTGAAAAAGGAAGCAAGTGAAACATTTCCGACCTCTGAGTAGTTGTTTCTTTTATAGTGCATTAAGAGTCTTTTTACTTGAACGTGATTTTTTTTTGAAGCGTCAATACTAGTGAAGTTATATAATGTCACGAGACCTCATTGCTCTGATGTTGACGAAACTGACAGATAAGTACATACATTTAAGTAAGAAATTGCGCAGTACCCGCTGCATGCTATAAGGATTACAACCAACACTTGCTGTCGGGCGAAAGCTCGGTGGTCTAGTGGAGATGACTCCTGTCATCGAAGGTTCGAGTCCTGCTCGAGTACACACGCCCATGATTTTTTATCATGGCTACGTACTACTAAAACACTGATCAATTCAGTGCTTATTTACGTCGATGTAGGGCAATTTGTCAATCAGTCGAAATGAAAACATCTCGACGGAGGAATTTCATGAATTTGAAGAAAATACTAGTATATTGTACTGGTAGTTTAATTGGAATGTTTGGAGACCCTGCATGCATTAAGCGACATTTCCCCCCAGAAATCAGAATATAACACAAAGCAAATCTTCACAATCATTTGAAAGTATTGAATTTACTTTTTTGCGCCTTTTTTTTCAATTTGCCTTTGTGGAATTTCATACATTAGGCATTGCATATCCAACAAAGGCATAAATCACGGTACTTATATTCCGTTTTAGATAGTTATTCTCTTTTTCTGTGAGAATACATGTGATACTATCTATAGATATAAAGCACCTATGAGGTGTGCATGTAGTTATCATTCGAAACAATATTTTGTGACACTTATTGTCGTTCTGTCTTTCGCATTACGCATTGTGTGTGTGCGTGTGTTTGTGAATGTGTGTGTGTGTGTGTGTGTGTGTGTGTAGTCAAATATTAGATTTGATTCGAGGAGTAGAACTATGGATGTGAGACATGCCTGTGTTGCTATGATATTTTCCATTCGACTCCATGTTCAACGCTTAATGGTGGGAGTAAATACAATATGTTACCATCTTACGCTGATAACGCGAACGCTTGTTTCTTTGTTTACATACAACTACAGCACGGAGTCAGTCTGCTTAACCACGAGCCGTCTTTAGCGCTTCATCAAATTCCCCTGCCTTAACATTTATGACAATAACCCGACGCCACGAGCCTCGTGGCCCCAGACCTTGTGGCGACACCACCCATTTACAATTTCACCTGGTTCCTCTAGTGGTACCCTGCGCGCGGGGGCATCGAGATACACCGGGCTGAATAAATTCTTATTGACCTTCTTCGATGTGACGACACGTCATGAAATATTGACGCTCTCTTGCCGGCTGAGTCGAGTGTGGTCAGATGGACATTAAAGCACCACGAAAGTGTGTCAGAAGCCATATGTAACATGCTGCACATAGTGAATGTTACCTGAGCTGAACTTTCCCCTCTGGTTAGCTCTTTCAAGATAACAAATACTTTAATATGAAATGATATCAAGTATGCGTGCCCTTAATTGACCTTCCTGATACCTGAAGGAGAAAAAAACCCACACATATCTTTGACGGTTGACCTATTGACTGTTTTTGTTTTTGATTTGACATTGTTTCCTTCACTAATTGGTCATTTGTAATTGCTGTTTTTTCACCAGTGTGTCACTATTTTGAGACATTTATTAATCTACTTACCACAGTCCGACACGATACATAAACATTACTCACAATGTTTTTTGTAACCTATTTATGTCTTGTTGTAGCAAGCAAATGACTATAGCGCGTCGAAAAATTGGGCTATGAGCAAGTTTAAGAGTTTTCATTGTGAACATTGATGTTTCTTAGACAGAGGCGAAAAAAATCCATCCGTAATCAATAATGCATCATCAATCATAAACTGTCATTAATACTTTCTGTCTCTTTATCTTTCTGTTGTAAAGCACATACTGTTTTTATTCGTGTAACGGACATCTATCTTTAAATGTCTTGGTTCACATCGTTTCCAGAATGTTTTTTTTCTCTCTCTCTCGATCAATCTTTCTGTGTATCTTCTGTTTTCAAGCTATATCTCCCGTCCAATTCGTAAGATAAACCGAAGCTCTTTATATGCAGGAAGTCTTGGGTTGGGTGGATTGAACTCATCGCTCTCGAATCACATTAAGGAACATTTCCTAAGCGGAAATGGACTTGACCGGCGCTCCTTGTCCACTTATAAAGTGAAATATTGGCATCAATCGGTAATGCCAGGGATTGAGCGATGTGTTTTCCCTATATGTCGGCAATTTATACTAGTTGTTGGTGGTGTTGTTTCACAGAAGGCATTAGGTGAACATGACGCTTATGTGTGCTTATGACGTGTTTGGTCGTACAGTATGTAGCGTATAGTGAAACCAGCAGGATACTGTCAATGCACAGAAAGCATATGGATGGTGAAAATGTCAGTTTCACACATTAGAAGCACGTGATCATTCTTTCAAATATTTCCAATCTCGATATTATACAAATGATGCACAGGATAGAGTGCGTTAGTGTAGGCGTAGTGCACTCGAGGGTATTTACAATTGTGAAACATGCACGAGGCGAAGCCGAGTGCATGTTGCACTACATTGTAAATACCCGAGAGTGAGCTACGCCTACACTAACGCCACGAAATAATCCTGTGCATCATTTGTTTTATAAAATGGGTCGAAAATTCGAAAACTAACATCATTTTTCAGCGTTTTTCACGTACCTTTGTGGGTCAAGACGTCCGAAGATGTTCGTCCCAAACTTTTACGCACGTCGCACTCGCGGAAGTCCCGCACATACAGTATAAGTATAATGGGGGGTTGGGTTAATCCGGACACCCGCATGAAAACTTACTTATTTTACATAGAATATGCACCCTTTACCTTAAAGACTTGATATAGACTCCTCATATAGGCCTACTAGACAACATACTCTGAAAACGGCGTGAGAATTAACCTGCTAAATCGTTGGATTTGCTCTTCAAAGTGGCTCCATGTACGCGTCCGGTCCCATAACGCTTGGTCTACTGTACTGTACAAAGTGTACGTATAGTACAGTATACGTACGTACGCCACATATTATGTTATGCACAAGGGAAGACAGGCCGGCCGGCCGGCAGCCCGAACTAGAAGTTGTTTACAGGATTGACAGCGCGTACGCGTATGCATGCAATTCATCAAAGGAGCCGCCGCGCGCACAGACGATCGGCAATCTACCATAGGATTACAGGCAGTGCAGTTGTACTGAAGTAAAGGAAGGAGGTGTGTCTCATTTCAGCGCTTCCTATTGGCTACATTCTTGAACCCATTTTATAACATGACATATCAGCGTGTACTAGTATTACACAAAGTGGTACTGACAGTTTGAGTTACAGTTCGTTATTCCGATGATTCGTTATTACTGAAGGTAAGTTCGAAAAACGAAATGAAGTTCAAAATCGCGAAGGATTTTTTTTTTCTCACTTAACCAACGGATTAACCTTCTGAATAGCGAACCTTCGGGAATAACGCCACAATGTTAACATTATCGAATCTTATTTCATTTTCGGATTAACAAACCTTCGGGATAACGACCCTCGGAATGGATTGACTACCCCTATTTGATTTTCAGATTCTCGATATAGGTATAGGTGTGTGAATATGTGCATGTGTTTCAGAATGACGAACCTTCGGAATTACGAACTTTATTTCATTTTCGGATTAATTACTCTCCTGACGGAATAATTGGAGAGTCATGGGTTTTGTGAACTTTTCTCCCCCAACCCCCCCCCCCTTTTTTTTGGGGGGGGGGGGGGGGAGCGAATGGGGGGAGGGAGAGGCAGCCCCCTACCTCCCTTGTTCGGCGGGTCCTTATAATAGTGTAACTTCACTTTCTTTAATCTCATCCATGTATCAACACTCAATATTACTAGAGCTTGTAGAGAACCATAACGCTATTAGAAAACACGGTGTCGTAATAGTCTTTTCATTGACATTCTCTCTAGTGCTGCTCAGCATGTTGAAGAGAGTTCATAAGCTATTGTGGCCCTAGTCGATGGTAATGTAGTGGAGGACCGTCTTTAAATGTTATCACATAAAAACTGCTTTCAAAATCGTCCGAAAGTCGAATGCTGGATAGCGAAAAAACAACAAACATACAAAATAAGTACCTAAAATAGTCTTGGGAAGCTCGCCCTGAAAACTGCGCGTCATGATTTTCTTTTTATTTCTTTTATTCATTCATTCTATTTATTTATTATTATTTTTTTTTGTGTGTGTGGCGGCTGAAGGTACAAGGGAGGAATACGGACAAAACGCTGTCTAGACAAAGTTGATTGCCCGTCTGCCGCGTCTCCAACATGACATCTGTCTTAAATGCAGTCTTCGTTCTCTCCGGAAATAACATGAATATTGTAAATGGACGGAGAACCTTTTTCCATTTCCCTCGCCATATTTCAAAGAGGGCGACCGTCTGTATAATATGTTCAAATAAAATTGGCTAGAATAGCCCTGCCATTTTGCGGACACTTTATCACGTTGTATTGTCACAAGTTATTTGTTTGTTTGTTTTGTGTTTTTTGCCCAAGCACTTTCAGCTCCTGACACATTTTTTGTCCATATTCCCAAACTAATACATACGTTAACAACTCAGTACCCTCTTATATCCAACCTGAAATCTAGCACTTTCTGGAAACAACGGCAGGAAAAGGATATGTTTTTAAAGAAATTTTCATTCATTTAACATTGGAAATTTATTCTGCCATTCGCTTTGAGGTAGACAAAAATAACTTTTATCAAGGAAGGTAGACTTTCATATTTTCATATGATTCGATTTCACTTTTTTTTTTTGGTCCTCTAGCCAAACAACGCTATTGTTTGCTAGTCTTGCTTGCTTATACTGGTTCATCGTTATTTTGAGTCTGGAGTGGCTCTAATTGTGCCTTACTCACTGAGGAGGATTCAGGTCCACGTATTTGCCATCGATGTGTTGTTTTCCGATTGATACCATACATTGGGTTCATTGACTTAATGGGACAACACCTCAAGCGAGTCCAGCAGTATGATGATGTATGTGTTCGCGTATGCTTGTGTGTGTGTGCGTGTGTGTGTGTGTGTGTGTGTGTGTGTGTGTGTGTGTGTGTGTGTGTGTGTGTGTGTATGTGTGTGTCAGTGTGTGTGTCGTGCTTTTTTTTGTGTGTGTGTAATGAGGCAGATATGGGTTAGCTTGATAAGGTTCATCAAGATAGCCTTTTTTTTTCTGAGAGTCATGTAAATTTTCATGTCATTTCTCTTATATAAACATGGTATGAACAAAAAAAAAAAAAAACAAACCCAAAATATTAGTGTACCGTATGTTGGAAGAAATGATGATTTAGCAGCACAAGAGAAAAGAATACAGCTGCTTATTTTTTGTTTATATTAATTTCGTTGTTAACATGGACTTGATATTGAATGACATTCAAATAAAGAATATCAAGAACAAAGTGTGTGTGTGTGTGTGTGTGCGCGCGCGCGTGCGTGTATAAAACTTATCGTTACCCACTTAAAAAGCAGCTGTCCTTTAATCTCTCAATGCAGACCATGTGAGGTGTGATTAAAGCACGACTAAACAAAACACATACAAACAAAGACATTAACAGCGCATGATCATCTCCCCCCCCCCCCTCCCCCACACCTCCTCCCCCACACCTCCTCCCCGCCCCCTTAACATCTCGCGAGTTCGGTACATACTTTTATGCTGGATGCCTTACAGAAATTCTCTGTAGGCAGTGCGAATGATGTATTTAAATATCAAATGTCGCGAACCTTTCTCACATAAACGCTACGACTTCATCCACCAAGAAACATCGTTAATCGCTTTCCAGACGAGGTCGTCTATTACTACCTATAACCCTTTCTGCTGTTGATATTGCTCTGCTCCTACTTGGTGTAACGATGCGAGATGTCGCGATCTAATGTGATTTATATGACCATTAAATGTATTTGGAAGACTCAAATGCGTGCGAGGAAGTACAAGCAATGTATGCTATGCATTTTCTTCTCGATGACAAAATGACTTCAAAACAACTGTTCTTACATGCACACTCACTTCTACTTCTCCGTCCTGCATGCTCTCCATGTTTGCCTTGCCTTTTACTGTATGCCATTTGTCTATTTTTTTTTTGTATTTTCCTCCACCTTTTGTCTCATTCTCCCCCACATCCTGTCTTTTATCTTGTTCTTTGTGGCTGTATCAGGTTGTAGTGTTTACCGGCATTATTCTGCACTATTTGTCCTCATTCCACGTCTTGGGCATGATGCGGCCTTCTACGTCAAACAGTAAACTTGTCGTCACTTTAATGATGTGCATGTCACCACGCAGCCTTACACGATTTTCTTTGATAACCACGGACGAATTTGGGTGATCAGGAATGCACTGTTTTGCTCTTCTTTTCTCTCTTTCTCTCTTTTTACGCGGCGTTCTCATTACTGCGATCGAAAGCGCCATTAGGTTTCGCATTTGATGCCATTAAATTCAATTACGTAGGAGTGTTTTGTACCCGGACGGGCTGGTGGTGTGGGTTGAGGAGATGCGTTGTGGGCAGCGAAAAGGACTCGCCATACACGTCCTGCTCTTTCCGCCCAGATTCGCCTAATTGATCATACTGTCACGGTGCATATAGGTTAAGGGACAAATCGAGGGTTTCATTTCTAAAAACAACTGTAGCTCTTTTATCATCATCTTCATCATCATTATTTCCCCCCTCCCTTTTTCCGATCTCTTCAATCAAGTGAGTTCTCCTAATCGAATTTTCCTTCCTTATTCATGTTTACTTTGTGTTCTTGGTTCTCTCCGTTTATCTTCGGACGCTTTTTTTCTCCCATTTTCGCATCTTTCCTCCCTTTATTTGTTTGCGTTACCCATAACCCGAGGTTCCGAATTTGTAAAAAGGCATTTTGTTATTGTGCTTGGTCTTCAAGAAACGTAATACGAATTGCTTTGTAGTTTGGCTGAGGAATTACGGTGTTTATTCTTATCATCCCCTCTTCGGGAGCTTTTTTTCCCCGAGTGCTTACGTCATACCATACATTCAGCCTAGGAGAAAAGATAACAGGTCAATTTGTTAAGTAGCGCCTAAAGTTCATACAATGAATACGTTTCGGCTCGTTGCAGGTGTTTTCTAATAGCACGTTCCCTTATACTTGACACCCTTTGGTGGTTGGTGATGATTATGAATATTCATAGAAATCGTGCCTCCACCCCCCCCCCCCCCCCCAGCGTCGATTCTTCAAATGTGGTTGGCTGTTAATTTTCGCATCGTTTGACGCACACGTCCAAACAGGACTGTCATTGCGTATGCATGTCCCCTCCAGAAAAGGCTAATACCCTCTAAGTAGATACATTCCTGAAGAATTTCCTCCCTATTATAGTGTCATATACATGAGAATTGAGTTTTCGGCGACACCTAAGTGCGTCGGCGGAAAAAAAAAAAATGTTACTTTAATTTTGTCTTCATCATCATCGTAATAACCGGTCCTAACAACCATCTTAAAATAATGTACCCTTCCTACACATCATTCATGTCATGTCCATACGATTAGCTAATATATTGTTGCTTTTTATGCTGTGACGTAATGCTGTCAGCCAAATTTTACTATGTCGTCAGCATTTAAACACCATCGCGCTTCCGGAGATATATCTTCACCAATTGGAAGCCGAGTTGTGCATTAAGGATGAACATGACCATCTCAAGACAGAGGGTATGCCAACGCCATTTATCAAAATTAATCATTGAGATCTAGAGGATTACGGAGCAGAGTGTCTGATATCCATCTGTAATCGCTTTTCTGTGGCATCAACGCAGGACTTTTATTTTTTATTTTCTTCTTTTGTCTTTTCTTATTTTCTTTTTTTATTCAGAGAAAAGGGAGCTGTGTTTTACAGTGAAGTTATGTAACATGTAAAAAAAAATCGTATTATGACGTCAGTACAACGGTATGTATAAAATTATGTTTACTTCCGTCGTGTGTGTCAGACACACAACAACAAATACATCATCCCTGATAGACAGTTTTGAGATTGCTGTTAAGATAGTCAAACCAAGTTCCATAGCAGCAAAAAATGAATTACTTTTTTCCCTCAAGAGGTCAAAGACAGCATTGTCCAGTCAGACTCTGCAGAAAAGAAACAGGAAAGAAAAATATTAACGAGTGAAATTAGGTCACTCTATATAAGTGGATGCATCATAACATTCAAGCGAAACGAGGATACCAGTTTTTCACTTCAAATGTGTGTGTGCGTGTGTTTGTTAGAGTAACTTTCCAAATAACGTCACAATACCACTCGCTTTCTCGTCACTTGATAGAAAGTACAGTAGGTGGGCGTCTTTTGCGTGCGCTAACTCGAGACACGAAAGCTGCACTTTTAATCTGTTGGCGACTTCGGTGTACTTTTAACAGGTTGTGGCGCCAAGCCGTAGTTTGTAGCAATCATCGCTACCCATCTAGTGCATTTTGTAGTATAATTGCCTCGGGGGGCTTCAAGGTAATGAGTTTACGAGGAGCGGTGAGCAACATCAATGACAAGATGAAGGTCGAAAACCCTTTCCTTTTCGGTTTTCTATCTTCCCATCATTTGGTTTAATGAGAGAAATCGGAGGGCAGTTAGAATATTAATGTAGTAATGTATCGAAGAAGTAATATTCATATTATGGAAATAATAGTGATACAATATATTCTATTTGATCTGCTGGAGGATGACCAGAAACTACTTCGCAATGCCGCCAAAGACGTGATACCCTTCAATAAGTTCAATAACGGTCTTAAGGCAATTCCCAGTGAGACTAATTTCCTTTATATTAGCAAAGATCCAGTAAACAAAATGAAGAGTATAATATCTTCAGTGATTATACATGTCCCTAGAAATAACAACGATGATGATGATGATGATGATGATGATTATGATGATGATGAAAATCAACGATAGCAGTGATATAATCGATGAATGACAATAGCAATAAAAATGATAATATTGATGATAATATATATAAAACAACGTTAGTAATAATGATGTTAATGATGTTGATGATAATAGCTATCACAGTTAAAAGCTGATTATAGTAACGATAACAACCACCAATATCATTTTGTGAAAGACAAAGAAATAGCTTGGTTTCATTGGGTGTAACCACTTCATTTTTGTTTGTTTGTTTGCTTTGGGGTTTTTTTACGGTCATGTTACAGTTTGACACACTGGATCGTCTGTGTTGTAAACAAGTAGCACATAATATATCAAGTACTTACTGCAAAGAAAGAAAGAAAGAAAGAAAGAAATCATTGGTGTGTAAAGGTATGTTTTATTACTCAAGAAAGGGTCAATGCACTCTTCCCGGATCCTTGTTATCCAGGTACTATGAAACTAAGCGTTACTAACGTGATAATTGATGATGAGCTCACGTTATAAATTGATATAATTCTTATACTCCAGTCATTTCACCATAACGTACGAGAGAGCTTTCAACGTGATGCATTTTGTCTGTTCCGGTTCAAAGAAGGGATTGAAGATTAATAACATGAACCAGAGCAACCTCACCGTCATTTCCATTTCCCCGAATTGATTACGATTCTGCCTCCATTGATCACTTCACGTGATCTAGTGTTTTGTTTTCCTTTCGGTATCATAGGTGGCTTTTGGAGTCCGAGAATAGAGAACAAGTATGCATGCACGCGCATGCTTCGCTCACGCTTCAATCTATTTGTGAAATTTCTCTGGAGACTCCTCGGGCAGGGAACCCCACCCTACGCAGAAATGCTTCTGCAGGACTAACCTCACTCACTCGCTCACTCATCATACAACTCTGCACCAAAGAGCAGCGTGAGGAGAAACATGAAGCGATGACGTCAAAATGACGCGCGAAAGGAGAGTGGGCTCGTATGCGCTGATAAAAAGGGTCTCTTCGTTTAAAAGCCCCTGTGACGAAATAAATGAGAAACATTTCTGAGATACTCTTCCGTCGCATTTTTTTTTACTTCGCCAATTTTTTTTTTCCTTCGCCAGGCCTTCACTATAATAATGTTGTATTTCATGCTCTATGATACCATTTATGGGAACTAATAACCTTCTCTATTATATCCCTAGCTTGAATAGTATTGTTGAATCATGTTGTGATAATTATAATTTAATCTTTATAAGATAGAATCTACTGTAAAGTAAACTTGATGCCACACCTTAATATCTAGCTCAACCATAATGTGCTATAGGCCTATTTTGGGTGCTTGCATGTGTCCGTGTGTATACATGAAAGAGAGAAAGAGAAAGCGTACTGGAGACGGAATGTACTTGCTTATTTGTGCGTTTGTTTGTTATTTTGAGTGTATGTGTCTGCATCTATAGCCTAAGGCAGAGCTGAAATCTTTTCATCGACATTTATATAGAATGAAGAGAATGAAACTATGACAGAGCGGACTATTCTATCCTCTGCGGCTTCAAACAAGTTGGCATATCAACAGCTTCTCAAATATCTTCTTATCCATGTCCTAAGGTAAGTTGATTCAACGGTGCCGGAATCCACCCAAACAGACCTAGATGTTCTACTTCCTTGATCATGATTATTTTACATCTATGTATCTTCTATGTTTTGTCATGATGATATTCTTTTTAATGCCTCCACCACGAAGTGTCGCCGGAGGCATAATGTTTTCGGGTTGTCCGTCCGTCCTTCCTTCCGTCCGTCCTTCAGTCCGTCCATCCGTAATGATCGAATTTTGTGGGCAGCGTAACTTCAAAACCGTTTGAGGTATCCTGATGAAATTTGGCATTTATGTGTATGAGTGGACAAAGTTGTACCTATCAACTTTTGAGTGCAAGGTCAAAGGTCAATAGTCAAGGTCAAATTCTCAAAATTCAAAACGTCATTTCATATCCATGCAATGCTTTAAGGTATTTTCTTGAAACAATTTCAATTTCAATTTCAATTTCAATTTATTTTCGTATTTCTCGATGGAAAATACATGGTATATAACAAAATATAATACGGAATGTCCAGCTTGGATATATACATGAAGAAGGAATACAAAAGTAATACATAACGGTCGATGTGTCATTTTCAATCAAAGTAAAGGGTATGTATACATGTATTACCCAATAAAGATTTTGTAGGGAAAGTTTGGGGCCATGGGATCAAAGGTCAATTACAAGGTCAAGTTAAAATGCTGAAATTGTACTTTTTTCCTCCATATCTCGGAAATGGCTCAAGGAATCTGCATGAAACTTAGTACGTATGCATATACTACCTGTCAGTCATTTTCTTAGGACTTGCGGGTCATGGGGGTCAAAGGTCAAGACCTAATGGTTACAATTTCACTATTTTTCCCCATATCCATGCAATGCCTGAAGGTATTTTCTTAAAATGTGGTTTATATAAGATAAAGATATCGTTGGAAAGTCTCGAGCCATGGGAGTCAAAGGCAAAAGGTCAAATGTCAGGTGGAAATTCTAAAATTCTACTTTTTCCCCTTAAGTCAGAAATGGCTCAATGTATTATCATGAAATCTAGTACATTATATTCATGTACTGCCTGACAATGATTCTCTTGGGAATTTCGAGGTCATGGGGTCAAAGGCCAAGGGTCAGGTTAAAATGCTAAAATTCTACCACTTAATACTGAAACATATATTGTAGATTACTCAATGCATAAACTTAATAAGATTAGGTATACATGCATTACTGCACTATGTTTCCATAGGGAAAGAATTTGGCCATGGGGTCAAAGGTCAAGGGACAATGTTCAAATGTCACAAGTTTTCCCGTATCTTAAGGGTATAGCTCAAAGTATTATCATGAAAATGGATGTCACCAGCTTAGTTAGGGATTATTTGAGGAATTGGGGGAGCAGGGGGTCAAAGGTCAAGGGTCACAGATCAAATGAAAATGCTCAAATTCACGAAACCTGCTCTCTTAACCAATTTAGTTATCTATCCAAATGAAACCTAGTTCAAGGAAAGTAAATTTTCAACACAATTGTAACAAACATGTCATTTTATTTATACCTATATATATTTGTCCATGAAGTGAAACTGTCGTCTCAACATTACATTGTCATGAGGTACTATCGTAGACCTACTGGGAGAACCGTGCATTATTGCGGACGCATACCAGTCGCCATAACGACATATCTAGTTTTGTTACTTGTTTATCACATCCATGTTTTGTATGAAGTCTCGTTGGCACACATCGCACAGTCCCACCAAATGCATGTTATGACAAATCAGTGTTATGTGTGGTACGTCGGATCCTCACGTGTGACAAGTAAATGAAGAGAAGAGTCACTGTTTAGTTTCGAGCCACTGAAATTATATTCCTGCGGTCATGTTAGCAATGTAAATAGTGGTTTTTCGATACCGCTTGTTGAAAGCATTATGTAACCTTTGCAGATGAAACAAAAAGCCAGCTTTAGTTCTTCAAAATAGTTCTAAAATGTGAGTTAGAGAGGGAAATAACCATTGTAAAAATCTTAATCAGCGTGTATTGTTAAGATATATGAATTGTGAACAATAGTTATAATAACATTGTTTCTAGAACAAACCGTCTACAGTTATGGTTCATTGAGAAAAATAGTATTGTCATAATATCAAGCTTTACTTCGAAATTTTGTGTATGGACAGTGATGGATGGTAGGGTGTTTTGTGATACAACTGACCTACACATATGCATCAGATATGATAACTCGAACATTCTGCTCCCAATGGTAAACAACACCTTTGATCGTCTTTCTTGCCAGGAAATACCAACCAGGTGAAAACCCCGGCGACAAGGTGGTAGTGGGCTGGGGGTATCCACGTTGGTCCTTCATTTCCTCGGTATGGAAACGTTTCCTGATCCAGGTCTCAAGCCGTGAAAGACCAGGTCCTTCTTGGTGCTCTCTTCACGAACCGTGCCTAGATGAGAGGCCGGTAATGTTGGGGGGGGGGGGGGGGGCGCTGTGTTCTACTTCGAATCCCGCCCAGTGCTACGTCCTTGGACAAGATGCTTTTACCCACCATGTCCCTCTCGACCCAGGTGTATAAATGGGTACCTGGCAATGCTAGGGTAATGATAATGGCAGGGCACTCTGGTAGGGCAGTGGCAACACTGAAGAGGCTACCCTGGGTTAATAAGACCTTATTATTATTATTATTATTATTATTATTATTATTATTATTATTATTATTATCATTATTATTATTATTATTATTATTATTGTCATTATTATCATTATAATCACTATAAGTATTATCATTACTTGACACGCGGACAATTGTTATCAAAGGACTCGATTTCGTAACGTAAATATTGTTGAAATTGTCGTTAATTGCAATGATTGTTAAAACTGCATTGCAACAACGAAAACACTCAAAAGTGATTGGTCGTTTGCCTGCTGCTACCGTAGTATCTATCCAATCATTTTGGATCTTTATTCTGTATTACAGTCACTGTAGCTGCCAGAAAGCAACCAATTAGCCTTGCGCATTTAAGTGGTTTCTATGGATACTGGAGTTTGCTGAGACCTGTCCAAATGAAGACAACCCAGAATAAGCATCCACGGCGTTGCCATAGCAGTGAGGAAAGCTGCTTAAAACAGCACTAAACTTTGAGCGAACCTGACTTCATATTATGACGCCGCCATATTAACCCTTGGAATTTTGTAAACTGCTGGCAAAAATTGGCGCAATAAACCCGTTTAACTAAAAATCAATTCACACAATACTGGCACGTATGTTTGTATCAACGTGCAGGATAGCGGGCAGTGCTGGTTCAAAATGCGTGAAAATGTAGACAGACATTAACGTTTCTAATGTTCAACGGGACTTTACTTTTTTCATCAAACAACAAACTTATTGAGAGAATCGGAGTACATTGTACATACATCTTCAGTAAAGGAAGCTGCAGTCAAGGAAATTTTTAGCAGCTTGAAAGAAAAGATCGAATATAAATGCTGGTGTAGAGTTTCATGGAAGGAAAAGCCGTATTGCATGGAAATATCGAGGAAAAAACATTTCCCTCTGAAAGAAATAATATTATGAGCTAAGGAAAACAAAGTAACTTTGAATCAATGCATAGTGTAACAGTGACACCGAGCAAATGTTGAGAATTCACTAAAACAGAGAATGCCGTTTTAACGTACATTTTAGAATAAAAATATATGCTTGTATAGAAACAGGACATGTTGGGTATTGTGTCGCCTAATAATCCTCCCATTTGTTTATTGACATTATATTTCAAAAATAATCTCACAATCATTTATAACTGAGTCATACTTGTTAAATCATTACACGTCTGAAATAACTCGATAAGAAAGGTAAACATTAAGGGAGATGTAAAGGCAGAGTTTGTGTGCAAGGTCAATGGCAGGTTTACCTGCTAGAAAGAACACAGTGTCCCACAGTGTGAGAAACACAGTGTGAACACAATGTGAACACATTGTGAACACAGTGTGAAATCTCTTCACACTGTTAAATTCGAGCGTTTTTAACAGTATGAACACACTGTGAATCATCTTATTCACAGTGTGACACAAAACATTACTATGTGAACACTCTCTGAAAACCAAACCACAGTGTGAAATCTTCTTCACACTGTTAAATTCGAGCGTTTTCACGTAGTCGACTATGTGACCACACTGTGACCACACTGTGGGACACTGTGTTCTTTCCAGTAGAGTATAGGGTTGACAGGAAATGAAGCATCAGCTAATTTGCATACGTGATAGGAGACGATCACATGCATAGTTCTACGAAAAACGTTTAAGGTATACGGAATTCAATAACTTCCCAATATTCAGGCAGATTTTGATGAGATTTCCAATGTTCTCTTCGTTTGACTTATTCAAGTTAACTTGTCGAGGGTGGGGCTTCTCATTTATGAACACGAGACTTTATTTGTACAACAGAAATAAAGGGATCTTCAATTCGTGAGACGCAAGTTACCATTAGGAGGGGCCATATTGTATACGACTATGAAATACAAGATGATTCAGTGCTTCATACACACACACACACACCCACACACACATATATACTGTATATATATATATATATATATATATATATATATATATGTAGAGAGAGAGAGAGGCAGATATATATATCTATATATATATATCTATATGTAGAGAGAGAGACAGATAGAGTATGATTTCTTTTCTAAGAAAAGTACAGATATGTTTGTTCAGTAGTAATTTGTCTGTTTGAAAAGGGCGTTTCAGAATCAAATATAAATGTGATCATTATAGCTAAATAATCTGAAGTGCATGATATTCAAAGAATGCTTCCTTACCTGTTTACAAATTCTGGTGAAACAGGAGATAAAACAGGAAAAATTATCGAGACATGCAGGAAACGCACTCGACTCTCGAGTTAGAATATTCAAATATACAATTCAGAATACTTCCCTTCGTATTTTTTCCTCATTCTTTCTACAAATTAAACTTGCATGTGGGTGTAGGATTGTAGATTGAAGAGGGTAGTCTGATTACCAAATTCTCGTCTTTGAGGGTTTGTTTGACTGCAAATGCTACCTCATGTCTTTACATTTTGTTCAAGAAATCTCGCAGATCAACACATGCGTAGGACGAAGTAAGATTTTTTTTTCCATAATGTTATACAAGCGTCTTCGAAGTCCCATCAGGAGCAATCTGCAGAACATTATATGTTGTGAATTATTTTAAACAAAATAAGAAGAATCGTTCATTCATTTCATTCATATTATGACAACAAACATGCAAGAAATGTTTATTTTCAAGGACATTCTGGTATCTGCACCTTTTCATTTTCATTCATATCCCCATTTCTATCTATTTCCTCATGTGTAGTCAGACCACAATCTTTTCATTGTACCTCAACGCATATATATATATATATATATATATATATATATATATATATATAACATATATGTACATGGCTATATACTTGTATGCAAAAAAAAATAAGGGAGAATTGTGATGGAATGGCATCGAAGCTTCACTTAATTCGCATACGTGATAGCAAACGTCACTCTTTCTTGAAAACGTGAGAAATCATATAACACTTCGTACTCTATAAACTCTTTTTTAAAAAAATAAAACTATCATGATGTTGTTTGACTTGGTAACTTTGGGTGTCTTCGTTACTCGATGTTTTTTCCTCAAGGAGTATGAAATGATCAAACTTCCTAACAATATTTTCGAAGGACATCCACGGCGCATACTCCATATGGTTTTGCTTAAAAAAAAATTGTATCACGAGGTACTATACGAGGAAAGTATTTATTCATTCATTTCAAGCAGAACTCATATAACATAATAGCAAATAGACGAGTGACAACGCTGCAACAATTTGTGGTGTCAGAACAGTGGGACGATATGAAAATAATTCCACCTATTTTTTTTTTAAAGAAAAGTAAACATTTCCCCAACTTGCAGCTGACATAATTTATGTTAACCCTTCATGTTTGTCATGTTCAAAAATTTCACACACACATGATATATGGACATAAGATAAATGTGGCAAATCGAGGGTTAAAGGGCAAGTCGAGTGCCCGTTGGTGATGCTGAAAGACTGAACGTGTGTGGGATTCTCTTCATATTTTCTCAAAATCGTTCCGATTCCGGGACATCACCAGCTCTTGTCGCCGTCCTATCCAGCGATGATTCCAACGATGATTCCAACGAAAACTTTGAACATTCAGAACTTTCGAACAGGCTGTCTAGTTTTCCTCGTACTTCGTTAACGCGTCCTCCATTATTATGTCTGCCTTCACTGAATTCACATATGTATCATCGATTTGGAGAAAACAAACATTTAAGTCAGCTCTGTCTTGGAGCTTCAAGTGGCTTTCGGAAGCAATGATATCATCATCTTATTAAGGTTACATGCGTCTGAAATAAAGGCTACCACCGAACTATCTTTCTTTTTTTTTTTTTTGCTGGACGGGCCTTCTTCTTCTCCTCCTTCTCCTTCCTTTTCTTCTTCTTCTTCTTCATCTTCTTCTTCTTCATCTTCTTCTTCTTCTTCTTCTTCTTCTTCTCCTCTTTCCGGTTGGAGCGCATGGCAGTCCACCATCTGCTGGTATTGCGTAGGCCTACTTACCTTAAATTTGTATTCTATGCTACATACCTTCCAGAGATTTGTCCTCGTTTTAGAAGATTATGTGTGTGTGTGTGTGTGTGTGTGTGTGTGTGTGTGTGTGTGTGTGTTAGTGTGTGTGTGTGTGTGCGTGTGTGTGTGCGCGCGAACGTGTGTGTGTGTGTGCGGATGAGTTTAATCAATACAATCGTGGCACACAACTGTGAATTTATGTGCTCGAGATATAAAATCCAAATCACCTGCTAAAAATAATTACATTTTAGTCGATTACTGGCCTTGATCGTGTAATGTTTAATTCCACTCCCTTATCTGCGACCAAAAAGAGGAAATGCCTCAAGCATTTATAAGAAATAAAAAACAAAACTGAAAGAAGTTTTTACACCTTTTTTTTCCATATCTTATTTCTTGACCTGCGGGTCGTTTGAGCTCAAATGTGGCAAGTGCTGTACGGACATGAAGTGCCATTTTCAAATAAAACTTTGCGGAAATCGGGACAGCTTGGAAGAGATGACTTTCACCTCCAGGGAGAAAGCTAGCCAAATATAGACCAAATAAGAGTATAGTGCATATAATACATCGATATGCGGAAGCAGTGTCGTAATAGAGAAAAAGAAAAACGGTATAGACAGAGAAACATAAACAGATAGATGAGTATAGATATGACAGTGACAGACAGACAGACAGACAGAGGAGATTGGGAGGGTAAAATATCAAATTTGGAAACAGTATGTATGAGAGAAAAAAAAAAGCTTGAAAGAAACAGGGAGAGTCAAATAGAGGGGGGGGGGGGGAGGAAGAGAGCCGAGACATAGTGGCGCAACTGGATCGCAAAAGTGGGTCTTTATGTATACAATAGACAGACTACATTGCAACTTATTTCGAATAATATTCGAAGAAAAAAAAAACCAATAAACTCCCTTGATATGATTATTTGCTGATAGAACTTCCTGCTGACAGATCGGAAGTGTTGTGATCTGCGATTACTGACGCAGGCTTTATTGATTATTTTATCGATTATTGTATTCCCCCGAACATCCTTACAATTTTCTTTCTCAGAACGGAAATATCTTAAAACTGTCTTTATACTTTCACGATATAGAAAGAAACGTTAGCTATAATGTGGAGCCTACATATCCGCACTTGTTCAGTTTTGCATCTTTTTCATCATATCTATGCAGTAAAAACAAACAAAAATGTTCTGCTACCTTGATTTGCATTCTCCGAACAACCCTGCTAATACTTCTCAGAATTGTTGAACCTATATTACTTTAACAGCCCTTTTTTATTCAGTTTTGCATCTGTTCCATTTCATCTCCATCACCGGTTGTAATAATGGATACAGTCATGCACTGTTTAGAAATAGTGTGCATAAGCTGAAACAAGTCTCTGGACTACACACTAACACAACCAAAGAATACTACAAAAGAAAACAGTAACATAGAAGTAATCTGGTCAATGACGTATTGTGATGTTCATCCAAAGAAGTCTATAAAAAAAGGCCCATTAGGAACAAATGGACCTTCATAAACCTCTATAAGATAACATTTATTCCTGATAACAAATAAAAATGTTGTTTGGTGCACACTGCTTGAAAATGGTAGAAGAGTTGTTTTGTTTCTGTTTTTGCCAGCTTTGTCCATCGCATAAGACATAAACTCTAGATTCCGGGTATGAGAGTCGCAACTCGTGCACGAAAAAAGACCCCGCTTCATTCATTAATCGCTGAAGAGCATGGTGCATAACCCGGTGAAGTGGTCCCGTCCCACATCCAACTGATCGACTCCATGGAAGATCAACTAGTGTATAGCCGAATATGGGTCATCCCAGCCATTTTGTTAGATAGAAAATGAAATATATAGACAAACAAACAAACGAACGAACAAAGCTAAGCAAATCATACGTATCACACGATTCAGTTAAATACACGCTGAGCTTATACCAGTTGCGGCTCGTCTACCGCCGTTGTGCCACAGGAGGCAAAGTTGAACAGTTGGTGGAAATTTTTATACACAACGTTCGAAGGAATGGTCATGAATGAGAGCAATCTTCCATCATTGTATCAGTATACACATGATTAAACGATATTCAAAAATAATACAGTGTACTGAAACTGAAAATACACATTCTTCCACTCCCTCTTTGTTTTTCCTTGAACATGATGTGGAGCTACTCAACGCTAACCTTTCCGATATACACGTAAGTCGATACAATCATTTTTGTTTATTTCAAATAGTCTGCACTAGATACTATTGTCCAAAGAAATTGAGCCCGAAAAAGTGCAGGTGCATAATAAACTTTTGAAGAAATTCACAAAAGCTTTCTGTGGACATCGTGGCAAGTTTCACATAGACATAAATGCCCCAGAAAGAAAGTTTGCACAAATTTCAACTTAAGTCCAAAGGGTATAAATTCTGTCAATTCACTCCCATTTTCTCCTGATGCAGCTCAGAACATTCACCAATGAACAGCCAACATAAAAGAAAGTGTTTATAGATGTTCGCGTCGTTACATTTTGTGGTGGCGTTGGTTGTTGTTCTTTGTTATCGTTGTTGTTGCTATTGTTGACATAGTTATTGATGTTGTTATTGTAGTTACTCTTCTCTCTGTTAGAATTGCGTATGTGGGGGCGGGGGTCTATTATTCCCTTTTTCCGGCTAACTGCGACGACGCGAATGCGCTTCTGCGCATGACAGCACGAGTCCGCAACTTTCCATGTAATGTCACTTTCCTCGATCTCGCGTTGAAGCAAAGATCGGCCGACGACATGCATGCGACCACCCCCACTCGGTGGAGCTGAAAAAACAAAAAACGTGCGCCTCTGTGCTTTCAAACAACTCGGGTATCATTCTCTCGATTCCTGCTCCTCGCAAGTTTGCGTTGGCACTCCGCGCGTCATGCGGACCAATGCCATTTAACACGCTATCAGTTGGTAACTCTCGCGACTTGCGCGATGGACGTATACTGTCAGTGATTCCCGACGGAATGAGATATTGTGGGAGATTTTTTTAACCGCGAGCACTCGGTCGCGTCGACTGCTGCGAAAATAACCACGCGAATCAATTGTGTGAGAGAACGAAGTTTCCATGAATGTTCCGCGGAGAGCAATAGCGGGACAGCTCGCCGTCGGACTTTCATTCATTCCTCAGACAACAGCCTGAACATCGGTGGTCTGTATATACAATACTAACTTGCAGCCGGATTTGTGGAGCGCCTACCGAAGTCGGCCACCACTAAACAAATACTGAAGTGGGAGCTACTGCCTCGTCAGTATAGGCACAACATTCATGTACTCTCTGACCTCACAAACATTCCACGCCAGTTGCGGGAGCATCCAATCGCTTACCACAGGCAGCGTGCGAGGGATCAGCTTCCGGCAACAAGTGGTTTCGATATTATTATATACGTTGCTTCTGTGTGTCAACTGTTGAAGGCGAAGATTACCGGTAAGACAAGTGATATTAAATGTATTTTTATTTCTAATTCGTTTCTCAAACAGGTATAGGGAATATAGTTGATTAACAGTTCTGACTACCCTCACTGTCACTGCCAAAGTAGGCCTACTAGTCCATGTTCTTCTATCGAATGTTTTTATTCATCAGGTTTTAAGTTTTCATCCTTCATCCCCATCTTGTGTAAAGCCTTTATACAGCTAGAATAGTTACATTAATACAATAAAAGACACTAGAAAAGTATACTACACAAAGAACAAAATACATATACGAAGGCGAGATTCATCAAAGCGAAATGTTTAACACTGGACAAAACTGAAATTTATAGCATACCTTACGAACAAAAAAGAATTTATAGCTTCTTTTAAATACTGAAAGTCTATTTCGACATTGTTGGAATTACAGTCTCTGTTTCTTGCATATTCTTTTAGCTGAGGAGCAAGCCGTCAAAAGGTGATCTTTGTGCTCATTTATATGTTAAATTCCTATTGTATCATAAGTTTGGCGTTTTTGTATTTTGTATTTTGTTTTGTTTTTGTTTTTGTTTTGTTTTTTGGTTGATTGTTGGTTGGAGGTATTATTTGACATAAGAGAGACTTTATAGAGCGGTTGTCAAACTTTTACCGTTGATTTCTTCGAACACGTCAAATCTAGTAAGTTCCCCTCGCAATAAAGGACATGACATTACGAGAAAAATGTGATCGATCACTGCCAGTGCGTTTATACTTTCTGGGAATCTTCGTGTCTGTTCTCAAGAGTATGACTCTCCTTTACCCCTCACATGTACGGGGTGCTGTTCGTTATTCCGAAGGTTCGATATTCCGAAGATTTGTTCATCCGAAAATGAAATTCGGAAAAACGAACCTTCGGAATAACGAATCATCGGACTGAAGAGCCTTCGGAATAACGAACCTTCGGAATAACGAGCTGTAACCGTATAGTGTCAAGGGTCCATGCTTACACGCACGCTCCAGGGAAGTGGGAAGATCTCTTCCCGCCTCCCTGCACTCTCCCAGTTTGGGAGTTTTTATCTTCTCTACTCAAACGCACACACAGGCAGATGAGCAATCTTATAAAGATGAGAACGATGTTCCTACAACTTCATTTTAGTGTTGTACCTACATATAAGTATTTCAGATATGAAATATGTAAACACACATGTATACACACGCAGATGTATGTTTATTTATATAGTTTAGAGAGTGATTCTCAAACACGGTATAATACCCAATATTGTTCCGTAAAACTTTGGAGTGAAAGGATAATTGAGATGCAAATGGAATTCGCGAAAAAGAAGAACGGAATACGGTAGCAGAAAACTGGGGCACAAGAAGATAATGGAGACACAGAGAGAGAGAGTCAAATATCTGAAATCCATTAAGTCAGTATACTTTAATACTTGTTGGAGCATCTTGAAAGAAAAAGGGCATCTTGTGTGTGTCTTCTTTTCTTTTCTTTTTTCGAGGGGGGGGGGGGCACAGTATGTAGGAAGTCATGTTGAGTGTTTCTTCTGCTGAAAACCAGATGTTTAAAATGGAAAGGAAAGGTGATATTTGCAACGCTGCCGACATTCATCCGTCCAGGCCATGGAGGTTCTAGGGAGTAAACCGAAGAAATACCAAAATGGAATCTGAATCGGAATATGAATATATGTATATAAATTATATATATATATATATATATATATATATATATATATATATATATAGATAGATAGATAGATACAGATAGATAGATAGTGAGATATGAGAAGGGAAGGAGAAATATACCTTATATAAACATTATTTATATATTTTTTATATATCTGTTTCAATATCTTGACAGCAAAGAGACAGGCCTTTCAATGTTATCAGGAAGCATCCTACAGAATCAAACAGACATGGTAGCTTCGCATTGAGGTACATGAAATGCATTATATTTTGTTCTTTGGCTTTGAATATTTTTATATATCTTTTCAGAAAAAAAAAACCCAACAACACTGTGATATTTATCGACTTATTCTTTACCACGGTGACAAGGCAATTTTAATGCAGCCACAACGATTCTGTAAACCCAGCTGTTAAAAAATTACTACACTTCCATATACCTATCTTTCGAGGAAATCAGCGTGAACCTTTTGACCTCCACGTCCGACTTTGAGCAGATGTGGAAGAAATAGTCTTCCGAGTGTTAAGTAAAAAAGGGGAGAACAAGGAAAATATATCTTTCTGGTCATCCTGAAAAGCTTAAGTTACTTAAAGAGGAAAAACTCAACGTATAGTTTGCAAACACTATAAAATCAGACAACAGATTTGTTCCATAAAGGAGCCTACCTGTAAGTTATCGTTCATGTATATGCAAGACTGCACGATGTTGTCAATGATTAAGTGTTATTGTTGTAGTTGCTTTTTTTCCAGCACACACATGACTCCCCATCTACGAACCGTCCACTTGGCATGAATCCCAGCGCACATGAATAAATGATTATATGAATGAATGAATGAATGAATAGATTTTTTTTTAATAGAGTAAATAGATAAATAAATCTTAGAAATTCAGGGAATATGCAGTATATAGGCCTGTACACGCTATCGCCGGTGATTTCGGAGCTATAGCGAACCGCATAGAGTCCGAATACGGATCAGAGCGTAGAATCATAGACATATGACAGTGACGACTTCGCAAGAGAATTCCTTTTTCCGATAGATTGAGTTTCGTAAGTGTCTATATATGACATGCTGTTAGTTCATCGGTTCATTTACAACGTGTATTAGTTTACGTTGTTGACATAACCCAGTCATCCGATGCATAGGTGTTTGAAGTTCCGAAGATCAACAACAACAAAAAAACAAAACAAAAACAACAACCAAAATTTGTGACTCTCTATTTCAACAATGTAATGATTCATAACAATTTCTCGTGATTCGCCACATGTTGGGAGAAAAAAAAAAAGCATTGATTATTTAGATTGCATGTATTACAGACCTCATTTGACTTTGATTGTACTTATACAATAGGAACATTGAGTCATTGTCTACTGATCAATAATGTTCAGACCGTTTCGATCGCGACGGACACCACTTACTAAAACGGGGTGGGGATGATACTGGGGTATGAGAGACTTGGCCACTTGGTGTCTTTCTTGGAACAGATCCACGCAGACAACTGCGACTACCTGACTCACGATTTTAAATTGATTTGTCACAAACAATCCCTGCTCAATCAATCAATCGATGCAGTACGACAAGAGAGTTCTCCAGATGAGCGGGAATGTTGTATGAAAGCCGACGCGCCGAAAAGTCAGCTGACTTTTCTAGGTTTGCGAATCACAGAAACCTATGGTCTCGACTGGCATCGTTCATTAGCTGTTTATAGCATGTTTCAGTTTGATCTTTCCATTTCAACCTCCTCCTCTATTATCTCTTTCTCTCTGACTAGATAGATAGATAGATAGATAGATAGATAGATAGATAGATAGATAGATAGATAGAAATGATATTGATTATGATAACTAACGGAATGATGACTAGATAGCTAGATCTGCCATATCTATACTTGATAACAGTTGTTATTCATTTTCAGGTATCCCATGTACAACAGACATTTGAATTGACAAACCAAGCTGCCTGCGTGTGTATAGCCCGACCAGACGCCATGGGAAGGTCGCGAATCGGTACAACAGCAGGGTTGTGTATAACTCGTTACTTGTGTACATGATATACATTTCACATACCCGAGTTTTCTCTTGACTAAACAGAATATTGACCGTGTATCACGAAGTGTGTTTCAAATGACAAACATTATACGGTAGACCAGACAACGTTCCAATCATGACTCGTGAGTAGAACAGTTTGCAATTTTATGTTCTATGCCTTACTTCTTTTTCTTTTCTTTTTTCAAAGCAACGGATACTATTGCGTGTCAATGTATTATGTTCTTGCAAATGTTTTTCTTTCTTTCTTTTGTGTGTTTGTGTGTGTAGATAATAATACTGGTTGTACTCTTCTTATCAGACTCTCTGAAGGGTCACTACATAGGGACTAACAGCAAATCATCTCATGTGAACCTATTGTTATCATTTATATTGACAGATGGACCATCCAATTTTCCAAGATGAATAATATTGTTGATATCGTCACAGCAAATGCATGAAAACTCCCCGACCAATGAAAGTCCAACAAAGAGCTACTATAATATTGAGATTCTTTTGTTTGTTTGTTTTGATGTTTGTTTTTGTTACAATCCTGCTCGTAACTTCAAAGAGCAAATCAGAAAACACCGTCTTTTGGCGATGTTAGGTAAAAGTTTTGTGACGTTTGTTTATACGGCACCTGATATGCACATTGCAGTACTGTGAAAAGTTGTCAAAAGTACACAGCTGTAGCAGTACAGGTTAGCTTACAAAGCTGTATTCCAGCTGAAAGCTCCTGCAACTAAAGGAAATCGCTCGGTATAAGCGGGGTCAATCTTTCATGTTTTTTTTTTTTCATAAGTTGAGAGTTTCAAGTCCGTGTGGGACAAGGGACCTATTGATGTTAGTCTTTAACTACCTTTCTACCAGATGGGTCCCCTCAGCTAGAGCCCCGCGCGCCACAGAATCCAAGAAAGAGGAAACACATAAGGAGTGACAGAGATAGCTAAACACATAAATCACTCTCTAAGCAGATTGATGAAGTACTACCACAAAATGCGTATAGATGCGAAGTCATTTCCAAAATATAAATGAACACTCAAACAGGTACAAACACCCCAAAGTAAGGCATGTTCGTTCCATATTCACAAGTCACGTACTCGAGTTGAAGCGACAGTACAGGTGGACCGTCCGGATACACTATCCAAGGACGTTATGCCATCAGTCCCATTAATGCATTATAATGCTGTGCAGAGCAAGAACAATTAAGCCGCACTTTCTGCATGTATCCAGCCTGAGCGACATGTGCCCACGTTTCATTTTTCACTCGACAAAGTAATGGTTAATAGATTGGCGCAAACCCAGCTGATTGAGATTGATGGAACACGCTTCCTGGCAAATCATAACACAAGATAAAAGGGTTAGAAAGACGGAAGAGTTGCGACACGCCTGCGACTGGACTTTTGTTTTTTAACATATAATGTACCTCAAACGCTTGCTGCTCTCTGCTTAATCACTTCAGTTAACTTTGCACTTAGTCTTCGCCAGAAAAAAAAGAGTCATCTGCCGAAGCTGAAAAGCAGTAAAACTTCACCAAATGGGCATTTATATGTACTCAGCCAATTACCAACAGAAATTCTGAACTCGTGGACAAAAAGGTTTATCAAATAACAGATAGACAGACAACTCATATAAATTATCAACCATTCTGACCAGCTAGCACGTTGTGATACTGACGGCGTAAATTGTAAGTGTCTTCTCGCTAGGTCTTTTAGACAGGGCAATTACAGCGATGCTCAAATTAATAAAAAACAAATTTTCCGTTTCGTGATTCTTGCAAATGGCATGGTCATCTTTCCGACGGTGAGAGCCAGAGTCATGACTTGTAATCCAGTCGAGACTCTGAAATCCCCGTCACAAACGCCTACAGGCATTGCGGGAACTGACAGGTTCCTACAGATGACAATTTGCTGGTTCTGTTTCATTCTTCGTCTTCTGCTGTTTTGGTATTTCTGAAGAGATTTAATTGTTAGCGATATTATAAAAAAATACGTCAATAAGTATTTCTAGAACTCTAACTTCAATATTATTATTCATAGGTTGTAATCCATGTTCGCTATTGTCATCATTCTTTGTCAGTTGTGATATGGATTATGATTCCGATCGTTACTTTCACCATCTACTTAACAAATTGTTGACTGTCTTGAAGAGAGAGTATTCATGATTAGTAAAAAATATCAAGTTATATAACTGTTTTGGAAATTGAAAATAGCGGATAACCTTTAGATTTTGGACTTGGATCATGTTTGCGGGGTTTTCTCTTACAGAGTTTATCAAATGACCAAGTGCAGTTATACCACGCATACTCAAGCTCTTCTTAATTCAGTCATCGTCGCTATCAAAGTAGAGTCATTCAAACATCAAAGGATTCTTCACTAAGGATCCAGCAGAATTAAGGGAAGGATATACACAACTATAACCATTCATCCTTGCGTTTGATGTCAGTCACTGGTTATAACGATCTTGTCTTTTTTATGGAGATCCCCAATTCTTGATTACAAAAATAACGCATCTTCGTCGAAAGCTGTCTACATTCGACCTGCAGAATTTACTTGACGTTATTTCGCCCTATATCATGTTGCTGCCTCTAGGCACCGTAATATTCTCTAGTTATGATTCCGTAATACCATCAATCATAGCTCAATTCGTGGCCCCAATCTTACTGCAGTGAAATTCAAAGCAAATATCCCGGGCACAGACTATATACTTTCGCGGCTGTAATATAAAGTATATTCGTATAGTGATATGGTGATACTATTAGAGCGACACAAAATTGGGATCTCGACTCATGTTATCACATAAAATTGCAGTCTTGGAAAACAAGAGCCCCTGGACGAAATAAAGGAGGATTACTAACCGAACAGTGAGAGGACAATGTTCGTCATATCTCGTGATACGTACAGACGCGTTCATATACCCACCTGCACATAAACACGCATAGCGGGTATTTTCATAAAAACTGGTCATCTCAGCTCCCCATGTCCACTCTGATTAAAGTTAGATATTCAATTGGAATGCATTCAATGTATCAATTTAGTCTTAGCTGTATGATATTGACAGCTAAAGGAAACGTACCAACGTCTTGCAGCTAGAATAACTGCGGCCTGTTATTGTATAGGTCACGGGTGACGAACACAGTGGACAAAATTGAAAGGCAGGTACCATGCGACCTACCCTGGATGCTTATAGGTGATACTGCATACGCACTTTATATAGTGGTAAATATATAAATATTGACGTTGTCCATGCAAGTTTACAGTCACCAGCTTGCAAAATCATCATTTTTGATACCTCTAATCCTGACTTGGCAATAAAGAATGAGGATATGGATGGTGGGTGCCTGCTCCTAATTTTTCGTGCTGGGATGGCCCAACCAGGATGATGGAGGAAACTAATAATAGGGAGGCCTGTGATGGAAGACGAGAAGAGACAAGGGGACACATATAGGTAGAAGAAAAGAGGGAGGAAAAGGAGCAGTATAGTCGAAACAGTAGCAGTAGTCGCAGCAGTTGCAGTAGTAGTAGGTATTGTTGTTGTTGTTGTTGTTGTTGTTGTTGTTGTTCCTTGTTCTTGTTGTTGAAGTATAGTAGTATATAGTACAATATAGTAGTACTAGTAGTCGTAGTAGTAGTAGTGGTGGTGGTGGTGGTGTATAGTAGTAAAAGCAGTAGTAGTAGTAGTAGTAGTAGTAGCAGTAGTAGTAACACTAGTAGTAGCAGTAGTAGTAGCACTAGTAGTAGCTGTTGTTGTTAAAGTAGTTGTAATAGTAGTAGTAAAAGTAGTAGTAGCACTATAAATAGTAGTAGAAGAAGTAGTGACAGACGTGGTGGTGATAGTGGTAGTAATAGGAGTAGTAGTAGTAGTAGTAGTAGTAGTAGCAGCAGCAGCAGTAGTAGTAGTAGTAGTAGTATAGTAGAAGTAAAACTAGTAGTAGGCCTTGTGGTGGTGGCTGGGGAGGGCCGGTTGAGGAAGGAGGGCGCTTCAAACTATACTTTATGAACAAACATGCTTTAGCGTTCATCAATAGAGTTATATTTATTATAGTCACCTGCATGAGCCGCTGTAAGATCACAGGGGCTGATCATGAGGAACGCATCACCCTATAGGGCCTACCCTATATTGTGCGTGCATTAGATGCGTTGGTATGTGTTAATGTGTCTGTGTTGATAGCAACCTTGGTGGATGAATTATTGTTATAAAAATATGATGTCGTTCCTCACTATGGATTTTATCATTTTTTATTTTCCCCAAAGGTGCACTCTGTGGAACCCATAGATCCTCATACAGGGTCAAGTTCATGCCAAAGTTCAGGAACATTGAACTCTTTGAAGTGTTAACCATTCCTAACCGCCATCTCCACCCCATTCAATCCCCCTCCTCTCCCACCCACTCTCCATAAAACATTTTGATGCAACGAAACAAAGAAAGAAAATATACAAACCACAACAACAGCGAAGAGTTAATGCAATCGAATCGTACAACCCATCTAATGGGAGAAGACGTTGAGATAGAATGCAGACGAAATGTATAAAAAAATACCCTCTTACCTATGTGTGTATTCATTTAATTACATCTGATTGTATTCTCCACAAACGCACGAGCGTAATGCAGACACTTAAAAGTTAATTTGGTCCAGATAATTCTCAAAATGTCATGATACCATACGCTGTGGAAAGACACCCCTTCTCATGTTCAATTTATAGTCATCGCATAAACATTTTACCGAGATGCCTATAAGATGAAATAATCCGTGATGTTTGAAGCACGAATAGACAAAAAAGAAACCAAACAAACATACATTTAGCAGAAATCGGAAACAAAGATAAAATGTCCAAGTAATAAAAAGATATAGGCCTAGACTCACAGAGCATTATAGGATTCTTTTGAGTTAAAAAAAAATGTTTATCCTCAACTACAAACAAGATGGAACATTCTCCCCGGTGTGAAGAAATTTTCGTCTAACTAAACTGTCACTTGAATAGTTTGAATATGTCTCTCCAACGAGTAGTGGTTTTGAAGTCCATTTTATATCTATTGTCCGAAAAAAAAAATGTATTCCGTATTTTTCCCTCAAACAATAAATGATTTTTTTTTTCTTCCCATGGCATTTAACATAACATGAAAAATACAATATGATATAGATCCTCCCCCCCCCCAAAAAAAAAATGGAAATGAGTAGATGAGAGGATCGACAAAAGGGGGAAAACAGCTGTATTGAAGAGAAATACGATAAGATCCGACATTTTTCCTTACTTTTTTTTTTTTACCAATTCAAATTTGTCTTGGGTTAAGGGCGCAGCACCAGTGGAATACCAAATTAGCCCCAAGTAGGACTCCGCTCAGTCGAGTGTGGAGAAGGCGTTCGTCCTCCCTGCCTGTCGTAGAATGCCACTCCTCGGTCGATTTGATTTTAAGCAAAGAGTAAAATTTAAAACAAAATCATAAAGTCTAACATGGATGTTATTGAAATTCACAGTTTAATCGAAATTGTGATATCGGTTCCAACTACATTATGCAGAGTGGAGGAGGTTAACAGCCCACATTCTTTCAATTGATCGATACGGAAACCTCCTGAATTTCTCTCTCTCCACCCCCCTCCCCCTCTTCCTCTCTTGTTCATTTTCTTGGTGCCGGGTTTTTGTTTTTCTTTTTCTTTTCCGCGAAGAAAGCGGAATAAAGCGAAAGTATATTACGCCTTTCACATCAAACTATCACGCAGTTTGAACATCTCGCCATGACAACTAATAGAAATGGGGAAACAAAGTTGTGGATGCTGGATTACCTACTATGGAATGAAAATTATGATTTATGCATTATCTTCATTTTAAAAACACTGGAGGGGGGATTGATTGAGGCAGGAGCATACTTCACATCTTGTGAATTACATGTACGGTTGCGACAGGTATTTCTTTTCTGTGATAGCTGTAAAAGCTTTTAGACCCCCTTAACGTTCTCATCTCATGCCCCAATTCAAATGAAATTTCTACGGCTCTGTCTGCTAAGTTTTAATCTCTCTGTCGGTTAAGGTGGACTTGAAACACGGAGCTACATCTCATTCAGCGAAAGAAAGAAAGGATTGTATAAATCATTTTTTCAGAAGGCGAAAATTGTTGCTCGGATTAAGGACCCCTCTATAAGATATTTTGCCCGGCTGAGGAAAACTTTACGTTCTTTCTTATGTTAAACATTTCTTCTTCTTCTTCTTCTTCTTCTTCTTCTTCTTCTTCTTCTTCTTCTTCTTCTTCTTCTTCTTCTTCTTTTGAGATGCCATCTGCCCGCTCTATTATATCTAGATCTCAGCTGCATCGATCGAGAAATGAATATGATTTGATTTCGATCCCTTCCTTTTTCATTTGTCGCGTGATCAGTATTTGTTTACAACAGAGATTGAATTGTATATCAACCAATTCTCTCTAAAAAGAAATCAAGGACGCTCAGACAGCAATCAATTAGGCAAAAACAGAGAGTGCATACTATCGTTATAGTCACTGATTTTAATGCCAGTGGCAATGAAAGGAATAGATTCGAAGCCGAGTGCAATAAATGAAACATATACATTATGTAAAATTTTAATTTCGTAAAGCACTAATGGGTTGGCATCAAAGCGAGCAAGCCCATAAATTTGGAGAGGAAGGATGTGTTCAACGAAGCAGACAACAGTGTACAGTGATTAGAAAATTGATGTGTGTATATATATATATATATATATATATATATATATATATAATATATGTAAATATTTATACTGTGAATATATATAATGTGAATATATATATATATACATATATATATAAATATATATATATATATATATATATATATATATATATATATATATATATATATTTATTCATTTATTTATTTATTTATTTATTAATGCGTCTTTTGTCTCAGACAAAATGTGATATCAACGTAAAAAGTTTTACTTTTTCCCCCGGGTGGCATGAGAAGAAAGACATTTTTGACGCGTTCCTCGTTGCTTTAAGAAGTACATCTTTGTTTTTGTATTTTCATCGCTGAAGCTCCTTAAATCTAATTACATCCATTATTGCAAAAATTGTGCGTCTCCTCTATCAAGCATAATTTCCTTGATCTCTCAACACAGTGACACGAAACTATGTCAGGTATATAGGCCTGTGTCTGGCACGGTTGTTATTTCGTCGAAGCACATTGATGAATAAGTATGATACATATTTTACAGTCATGTTGTTGATTTCCCAACACACACTCTTCACAGCCCTCCTCAAACCAGCGTCTCCCCCCCCCCTTTCCTCTCACCCTCTCTCCTTCTGTGTCTCTCTTGTGTCTTTCTCTCCCTCACGCATGCGCACACTCTCTCTTCAGTTTCTCTGTTTCGCTTTTAAAATGATCGATCACCATCCCTTGACAATACGGGGTCAATCTGGGAGTCAAGGGTTAGATTTCGAGGTTTCTTGCCGAGATTGATTCTTTTCTTTTTTGATAAATGATATTTTCTTGTTTCCGCGTCAGTACTAGAGGATATGAGAATAACGACGCTCCACAGCGCAAAGTATCACAGCTTGTTTATGCTTTTCCTGTTGTTCAAAAGTTGGTTGTGGCGCAATAAACTTTCAAGGCTGAGGAAATATGTACCACGGTTGAAAAAAAAAAGATCCATTTCCGACATTCGATGAATTTTACAATGTTTAGTCATCAATCTATTTCCTCTAGTTAGCGCCAGTGAGTAGGCCTATACCTAATTGTTTTAACTTCTTTCTGTGATGGTCTCTCGTTTCACATCAGAGAGAGAGAGAGAGAGAGAAAAAAGAAAACGTTTCCCTTGCAACACAATTTCTTTAACAAAAACACAATAAAAATAGGTCAGAACGGTTTTATTCATTTTCATTGTAATTTTCATTAATTTATTTCATTCATTTTACCCAATGTAAAAGTAGGCAGTGCATAAACATGTCTTGCAAATCAGTTACAAGTAATTGTTTTCTTTTCGATAGCGCTAGGTCCAATGAATAAATGATATTTCAGTAAATTCAAGGTATTGACTCTCGAAAGCTTCGTGTACAGGTGTGCGACCCTCGTGGCTTACATTTTCCCTCTCAAGTCTTGGGGTCACTTAGAAAAGAGTGATAAGCACAAGAAATGTGGTTTAAGGACCCTTCTCGCTCGCTATCTGGGTCGCAAGTGTACAACTTTTTTGTTTCTGTGGTGCGTTTACGTGACAAGCCTCGACGCTTTTTCGACCAACGCCCCTCGGGATGAAGGGGGGGGGGGGGGGTAGTGGGGCTGATTGCTGGGGATGGTACCGTGCCAGGCTTCTGTTTAAAATAAGAGTTGAAGGTTCAACATGGCTCTGTCTACACTCTCCGCTCTACTTAGTGAATGTATTTCATCTTATATCATTCATCATGTGACTAGAAGAAAAACACAAGAAGATCACATGCGCATGCTCACTGTGAAGTCCAATTGACAATTGACACCTGTGATTGGTCGTCACGGACTTCTGTCTATGAATTATGCATGCCCTCTTTATACGTACACGTTTCAAGATACTCAATGCAAAAGAAGCACATCTCTCTATTTGAAGGTAACAAACAATTCCCTGAAATGCGGAAATATACATCTGTCGATGACATTCCGGTCTATCATATTGAACTACCTAAAGAGTCGACATAAAAGAGCAAAAATTATATATTTTCAATCATGCCTCAAAAGTATTCTTGTTGAGTTGCGCTAAAAACTTTGAATGATACTTATTCTTTGGGCATTCATTCGTAGCGCGTGCTTTGGTGCTTTGCTACACAGAAATAATGAGCCTCGCAGGAATTCAGACTGGGCAGAATAAGAAATTGTGGTCAATATAAAATCATAACGTTCATACTGTTTAGAGTATGATACGAAATATAACTCTGACTAGTTAATCGTTGTTTTCTGCTTGGAATGCCATACATGACTTCTTTGTGACTAAAACGCAAAAGTTGATGTGAAAAAAAAGTATTTGCCGTATATTTTGAAGATTTTGAGGGCTACTATACGACTATAAAAGTAGTAGCAGTAGTAGCATAACCATACTACTGCTGATGCTGCGGCTGCTATGGCTACTGCTACTTCTGCTATATAGGCCTACTACTGATATAACGATGATGATCTATATATCTGTCCATCTGTCTGTCTATCTATCTATCTATCCATCTGTCTATCTATCTATCTATCTTTCCATCCATCCATCTATCTATCTATCTATCTATCTATCTATCTATATATATATCTATCTATCTTTCCATCTCTCTATCTCTATTTATCTCCCTTGCAATGTCAAAAATTCCAAGCAGTTTTAATGGCGGAATAGTGCAATGCAGCAGTTCCTCGCAATACTCTCATACACATTCCCACAGCAGTAGACTATACCGAGTAAAGAATTCCCTCCTTGACAGTTGTCTTTAGTTTTGTCATGCTTTGTTTTTCATTTCATTTTTATTTGAGAAGAAGACTAAACAAAAAAAGTGTGTCTAGGGGTCGTCGATACCAGGGCAAATAAATGGCGCCATTTATTGCATCGACGCATGGGTAGGTCTACGCAGTCAGAGACCCATCAACTCCCCGAGGCATAGTTCGCAACACCGCATCAAACAGGCTCGTGCGATGCAAAATGTCGTGTAAGTATGTTGTACTCATTTTGCGGTGAATGATCGAAGAGCAAAGGTATGGGAGGTTTTATTGTTCACATACCGCACAAAGTCAAGGTTATTTTAGTTGACGGCAAACTGAGGTCGTTTGGGGTTATAAGACTTAGCTCGTGGGCTGCCGAGATAATGGCCATTTTTACCCGTTGTGGCCTATTTCGTTTTATGGGTAATATTCGATGCGTTGTTCTCGCTCTCTGTTGGTCCTTTTTTTCTGAGGAAGATCAACAGGCATAGGAAGTAAAATTCATTATGTGGCAATGGTTTTGTACGAAGTATTCATACTCTTAGCTCAGTGCCACCTCCCCCCCCCCCAAAAAAAAAAAAAGAAAGAAAGAAAAACGCAATATTACAAGCATACAGACACTGTAAACACTCACACACATACGCACAAAATGACAAACAAACAAAATGTCTTCCGTCTTCCTTATTCCAGAAGTTGTTAGTCAATATAGTCTACCAATGTGTACAACAAAATGAATAAATAAATCAAAACTTTGTTCATGCGTTTGGAAGTAAAAGCATCTCATGAAAACAGTTCTGACTTGTTCTTTCGTGTTTCCACCACATCGTCAAGTCTCCATTGCATAAACGACATGATCAACACGATCAAACATCCGGTGGATTTCTATCAGCCACTAAATGCAGTTTTATGCCTAGTAAGGACCAACGCTGGTCATGAATTATTTAGGTGGAGGCTATTTATACTGAGGAGAAAGCGGACGGTGTATAACTCTTTGAAACTAATATTTAAGTAAGACAAAAGTATGTCAGACTGAGACCTCTTCTTCCTCTATGGATTGGAGCCGAACCGTCAAAAAGTAGTAGGTCATTTACATCCTGTACTTTCCTGCGGTGTTCTATGTCTACATCATTCACGGGCCAAAGATGGGCGTAATCCTAAGTCAAAGGACGATTCCATTACGGTGTGTCTCCTGCAATTCATGTTTTAATAGGAAGAGTGGGTCCCTGCAGTGAATCACCTATTCTTTACATTGACGCAAGCGTAATAGTCCTCGGAGAGCACTCCGAAAATTCATGGTAACCTGATCAAGGGTGCGCAATTAAACGTTGTTGTCTGCAGAACGCTATATTCTTACAGATTGTGTCAGGCCATGAATGTTCATCCAAATCAAGAGACCCGATAAGTCACTGCCCCCAGGAGTGGTGAATGACTTTGAGGAAAAGCTCTCCAAGAAAATATTGATAGACATTGGAGAAGAAACACCGGACAACCGTTTGAAAGCCAGGATATCTGCAGAGAGAAAGAGAGGAGGGAGGGATTGGATGGGGGAGGGGAAGGAGGAGGAGGGGGGGGGGGAGGGAGGGAGAAGAGATTTAACGAGATGTCTTTTCTGCGATGTGAGGTGCTTCGTGATGATCCTTCCAAACGCGTTGGGCCATAAGGTTACTCCCCGTGCGGATACTCTCTTTACGATCCGTGGAATTGTGAATACACCAAGGAAGAAATCGAGGTGCAGCCAATGAACGGAGTTTACCCTCCACCCCCTTCTCTTTCTCCCTCCTTCCTCCCCCTCCCCCCTTTTTCTCTTACCCTCGAGAATCACGGCAGACGACTGTTCTCATGTTCTATAGCGAGACAGACGAGAATGCCTTTCTCAATTATTCTGTTTAAAAAAAATCATAAGACTAGGAGATCGACATCAGTGGAAGTGTTGATGTGAGAATATTAGGTTTATTTTACTAGTGTTGTTTTGTTTTAAATATCTCAGCCCTTTTAAAACCAATTTTCATCAAATAAAGTTTGGATTCCTCCTGGAATTATATATGTGCTCTTTCATATGAGATTCTCATTATTTCAAAATACTTATTATAAATTATATAATATAAATGCTGAAAGTCTTTTTTTTTAATAGTTTAGAAATTCTATGCATCTCTTTCTGTCTGACAAGAGAAAAGACATACAGTATGACTCTGGCAGAATTACTGACAATTTAACCGACTCTTTATATATAAATCAAAACTGCCAATGGCTAAGATCACCTAATATCAGTGATATCTGGTATATTACTATATAAGGGTATAACAATAATCATTCATGTTTTCATGGGATAGCGGTATTGGTTACAGCTGCGTGTATACAGACATTTCACAAGAGGTGAGGATGTCACCACCTTACAAACCATATTGCTTTGTAGATAAAAATTATACAAAGAACATATTTCTGAAGATAACCAAACAACTGCAACTCTTTCCCTTTAAGTCATCACTGCCAGGTTATATAACACAACACTTTGATTTATATGATGAATAATATGTAATAAATGAATAAGTAATATATAATAGATAAATATTAAATAATGGTTAGAAACCTGAAGCCCCAAGCGCATCTAAACCGAAACTGTACCATCCCTTTAATTTGCTGGAGAGAAAGGAAAAGACTAGGAAAGGAAATTATCGCCGAGAGTGCAGGAGCAGTCCGACAAAAAAAAAAAGCTACGCAAAAGTTTTGACTACTGCACGATGGGAATTCCGAGAAGGCATTAAAGCACGACGCAATGTCATTGTCTTGGTGACTGTACAGTATGTCCCCCCCCCCCAAAAAAAAAAAAAAATACAATCAGATTTTCGCATTGATAACATCCAAAATGATTAAACTGTCTAAATTCTACCTCAGGATCTCAAAATATAACATCTTAGCTCTGTTTTGCAGAAAACCCCATTCAATTTGGTGAAGCGGTCACCGAGAAATGTGGATTGTTGTAAAGCATGTCATGAGTCTGATTCTTCCAAGTTTAGCACTTGGATGCTCTTGTGTGTGAACACAATAGACAGAACTTGGAGGGAAGAGATTCCTGACATGCTCTACAAAATTCCTCGTTTCTCTTTGACCACGTTTGAAGCAAATCGAATGGGGTTTTCCTGTAAGATGTGGGCAATGGGTTATAGTTTCGTACCCTGAAATCGTATTTGGATTGATTCACTATTTTTAAAGTTATCATTGCGGAGGGTCCCGTTGTATCTTCTTCTTTTTTTTTTCTTTTTTTTTTTTGGGGGGGGGGGGAGAGATACGGTATAGTGAACGCATTTTCTCTCCCAAGGGTGAATGAAAAGGAAAAGAGGAAATGAAAAATTGATAACAAATCTGATCGGTGACTTGCTTTGTGTTTCTCTCTCTGAATAAGACGGAACTGAGAAGCAAAACATGAAGTATTCATGTAATTCGTTATTATTCCATTTATTATTCCATAATTTTGACACCATGTGAATGAAAGAGAGAGGATGTAGGCAATGATTACTCAAAGGAAAAATGTTTTAATGATTGGTTGCAAAATAAGTGAAGGAGTGCAATGAAAAGGAATGAAATTGTCGATGAAAAAGAAATGAAAAAGAAAAGAGAAGCACATAAGCAGATATAGGAATAAAAACTCAAGGTGTAATAAATCAAAGCGAATTTGCTCCGCTTCCTGTCTCTTCTCTTTTTTTTTCTCTCTCTCTCTCTCTCTTTCTTTCTTTTTTTTTGTTTTGTTGTTCGATTTACCGTCATGCTTCATGAAATCGGCGTACTTGAAATAAACAGCGTAACAAGTTCTTCATCTTACTGGAAAATAACGAGAAAAAGAAGAAGAGGATTAATGATACACATTCTTAGAGGCTCCCATCACCTTCCCTCCTCAAACAATTAAAAGTAAGGTCCTGTGTTAAAACAACATTCATTACATACTGGGTCCTGTTGCATAGAAAGATGCAATCAAACGCAAGTAAAGTATCAGCCAATCAGAATCGAGCATTTAGAGACTTATGTTTGATTTTCAGACTTGTGTTTAATCTCAACTTTTATGCAACAGGGCCCTGGCATGCCTGGTGAAGTATAGAAGCGTTGTCTGTGTCTCCATTTTGGACTCATTAATGACAAAAACAATGTGCATTCCTCTCCAATTGCTCTACAAACCAAGATGTCCCTCTAAAACGTTATCAAAGTATAAGAAAAAGAACATATACGCCTATGCACCATATTATTACTTTTAATGCTCATCCCGTAGCGCTTCTCATGAACTTAAAAGTCCAATGGCTTCTCTCAGTGCTCAGCCAGGTATGTTACATTTGGTATGACATGCACTTTTTTGTCCGGGTTCAATATCCTATAAGTGACATTGCATGTATGCATGCAACCGGGGTAAATTAAATTCATTTTCATTAAATTGATCTGATTTCTTCCTTAACATTGAAAGGGGGAGAGGGAGAATAACGCTTTTTGTTCCAAGTTCTGTGATGTGGTTTGCTCCAACTTCACGTGATGTTTGTCCACTCTCATCAGCTTTTCTGAGATTTAAAAAAAAAAAAAAAAAACCCTGATAGGAACAGCTTCTCCCTTGAATATTATATGTATCTAATAATGATCCTGAAAAGGAAGTCAGTTCTATCTGCTTTGTAGTAACAGTATGTTTGTTTCCTGGATAAACAGACGTTTCCCTTTAATTTCATTGTTCACCTATGTCCATCGTTTAGTCTTGTGAAAGATACCCGGTGAGAAATCATAATGCGAAATGCCGCATTAAGAGTCATTTTTTGATGCTGTATAGTGAGACAGTTTAATGTTTTACCATTTGCTCAAAGCGATGATAGGAAACTTTTGAGAACATAAAATGTTTACTTACTCACATACCATTAGATAGATAGATAGATAGGATAGATAGATTAGTAGATACACCCCTCATTCACACACACAACATTGGGTAACTATGTGTTTACAGTTTATGTAATGACGCTGAAAGTAGAAGAATATTCCTACGGACACATGATTATCTCTTGTTTGATTATCTCATTGTGTGAGCCTAAACGGCATACTTGATTGTGCGAGGTTAGAGTGATGCCGATTAGGTGTTCAATAGCTAGCCTTCAATATCCATTTATGGCGACTGATAATTTTGTTTTCTTTTTGTTCATGTTTTTTTTTAAGTGCGCGCGGCATAGAAACGGTGGTTAAAAAGCCCATCCCGTCCTGACAGTTATTTATCTGTTCTTTTAATGGTACATGACAGTATTGCATGTTGTGGTCGTGGTTTGATTGCAAAAACAAAATGTCGTTTTCAGCAGCGTAGACGTGATTAAGATGTCCAAGATCTTACTATCCACCCACCCCCACCCCCCCCCCCCTCCCTCCCCCGGGCGTCACTTTTGTATTTTCCATGTTGTTGGTTTTTGTTTTTTCTTCCACGGTTTTCTTTAGATATGTGCTCACTGTAGAGCCTGGTAAAGCGAACGCTTTTGTTGCGGAAGCCTGCAGCGTTTCGAGCGGATATTCCATTGATCACTGATCGATGTACCTCGTGGCTTCAACCTCACCATGCTTGGCCTAGATGGCCTTTGGATGGCACGCCTGCGTTTCCGACGGGACTAAACAGGGAGTCGGAAAGAGATCGAGTTTAGTCAGTCAGTCGGTCCCGCTTTAGAGAAGTGATGTCTAGTTACCTCGTGTAGTTCCCATTAGAACTTCCCATTCTTCGCAGTTCCGCTTCCCTCTTCCCCAACCTTGCTCACTTAGCTTTCCCTTGAGCACGCACGATCCTACGCACACGATCCTACGCACGTATGCAGAATAATTCACACATCAACACTTGTATACCCACAACATGCACGTTCGCAAACGCACAAAGCACAAAACGTTTTTATCCAAAATATTGATTAGTCTGATAAAAAAAGTGTAAAATCTTACGTGTTCAACTGTAAACATTTGCCTGAAATCGGATGAAAAACAAGGAAGTTGTGACATTTTGAAGTTTTGCTAATTTCTGCCAAACAGTTCTTGTGCAGTGGATATGAATATGCAAATGAGTGAGCTAACCATGTCATACCCTCACCATTTTCCATTGATCGTGTACAAAAAAAAAAAATGACGAAAATTCAATAATTCTGTCATTGAAGTCTGAAACATGATGTTATTCCTGGTTGAATAACTTAAGAATAGTAATCAGGTAGATATAAGGAGATTTGAGCCTCTGGCATATTTGCGTTTGGCTGAAAAACTGGAAATTTCAAAATTTTATGTAAAAACTATATGGTAAGTTGTGAGGAAATGACATGCTCACTTTGTCATTTGCATTAGAGTCATATTGACTGTTCAAGAACTGTTTCCCCCAAAAATAGTGAAACTTCAAAATGTCATAACTTCCTTATTTTTCATCGGATTTCGATCAAAATTACACCGTTGAAATTTTACTCCTTCTCATCCGACTAATTTATATTTGGACTGGATTTCCCCATTAAAACACAACAGCGCAAAGACAATAGCGCATGTATCAGGGAACAAGCGCACACACACATTTTGAAAAACAGAAGAAAGAGTGGACAACGGAGCAAAACAAAATGATCCCCGTAAGAAAAAAAACAACAACAACAGAAAGAACATGTTTCATTTAAAATCGTACCAAGTAATGCACCCACTCTGAATACGAGAAATGTTCTTATATGAGATATGGAGACACTTGCTACACAAACTAATTAATGTCATTTTGATTTACAGCTCTGCCCTTCACAATTACAATGGACGTGGTCATCGCACAGACTTGTTCATCCTTTCACACTATAGACCTATACCCCCAACTGTCCGCCACTGAAATCACCCCTCTGTTTGGGAGTCGTTTTCAATCTTCATTCGATGTGTTTGTTTGTTTGTTTGTTTATTTATTCCCGTCACAATCAATCAAACATATACAAATATAAAAAATGATACAATGTTGAAAGCGGCTGGATAAGCCTCACTCAGTAAATATTGCCATCATGGCTTACTGTTTTTCAGGAGGGTCCAGTTACATTTACAAATCATATACTACATAAAACTTCTTATTACACAATTACACACGAACAAATCAAAAACGTCCCCCCCCCATCCTAACAAAAAAAACCCAACATAATCAACTTTAATTAAACTCAAGCCCTGCATAGAGCATTATACCTGTCTATAATCTGTCACCTTTTATAAACGTGTACTTTATACTCTATTACCGTTTCACTCTGTAACATATATAATCTAATAAATATAAAACACAAATCAAATCTATTAACCGGAAAGACCCATTGACGAATGAATATGCTCTTTAATATACCTTTGAAATATATTAAAAGTTGTTGCCTTTTTTACATTAAAAGGAATCACATTAAAGTGAAAGCTCCCTCTATAAGAAATCATTCGCTTACAATAATTAGTCCTTGGTGTTGACATCTTTATGTTATAATCAGATCGCAATAAATATATATTCTCTTTAACTTGAAAAAATTCACTTAAATAAGGCGGTGCCAATCCATTCAATGATTTATAAACTAATTGAAGAAGATGCTTTCTTCTTCTCGAGACAAGGGAATCCCACTTAAGAATTTCATGCAACCTAGAATTAGAAGTATGAGAAAAAGGATCAATTTTCAAAATGATTCTCCCTGCTCTATTCTGAAGTTTTTGAATCATATCCATTTGTTTCTTTTTGCCAGAATCCCAAACAATATCAGCATAATCTAACTGGGGCAATATGAAAGACTTATATAACATCTTTAAACTTCGTTCATCAATAATACGACTAAGTCTTCCCATAAAGCTTATCATTTTACTCACTCTCCTACAAACATTATCAACTTGCGTATTCCAATTTAACTCTTCATCAACTGTAATACCCAAATACTTAACACACTTCACCTGTTCAAGGCTTTTAGAATTCATACTCAAATTTAACTCATTATACTTATTCAACATTTTTCTATTACCAATTAACATACAAACTGTTTTGTCACTATTCAAACTGAGTCTGTTTGTACACATCCAATCAAAAATATTATTCAAATCATTTTGCAACATCATTTCAACTTTTTGAGGATTTGTGTCAGCAAAATACAATACTGTATCGTCGGCATACAGGTGAATGTTACATGCATCAACTTTATTTATCATGTCATTTATATAAATGACAAACAATAGTGGTCCCAAAATCGATCCTTGAGGGACCCCGTAAGGAATATACTGTTCATTTGATAATGTGTTGTTTAATTGCGTTACAATTCGCCGACCACTTAGATATTCTCTAAACCATTGAATGCTTGTATTACTAACACCTAACTTTACCATTTTATCTAACAATATATCGTGCACCACCGTATCAAAGGCTTTTCGTAAATCGACGAAAACTGCACCAATATAACAATGTTTATCCATTGCATCAAGCCAATCATCCGTGACCTTAATGAGAGCCGTTAACGTTGAATGTAGTCTTCTAAAACCAGACTGTTCTGATGCTATTAAAGCTCTGTGTTTTAAATAATCAGACAACTGCTTATGAATAACTCGTTCCAATAATTTTGAGACTACTGGTAGCAAAGAAATAGGTCGAAAATTATCTGGCTGTCTCCTATCACCCTTTTTAAACAATGGAATTATTTTAGCTACTTTCCATCGGGCGGGTACTACTTTCTCAATAATAGACCTGTTGATTAAATAAGTAAGAGTTGGTGCAATCTCTTCTGCTGCCAATCTAAGTATACTAGAAGATATTCCATCAATACCCGTTGACCGTTTATCTTTAAGTTTCCTAAATTCCAACAAAACTTCATTTTGAGACACACATTTCAATTCAAATTCATTTTCAAATAATTTTTCTTCATTTACAAATAATCTACCTTGCTTTTTAAATGGAATTGATTCAGACAGCGTCTGGCCTACTTTAGCAAAAAATGAATTAAATTCGTCAGCTAATTTCTCATTTTCTTCATAAACTGTTACATTTGAAGATTTTTTACCTGGGAACAACGTTTTCATTGTTTTCCACGCTTGAGCAGTATTACTTTGATCACTCGTTAACTTCTTAACATAATAATTTCTCTTTGCTTTTCTAATTTCTCCTGTTACTTTGTTTCGTAATTGCCTATACTGACTCATCAAATCATCATCCTTCTCTTTGCAAGCTCGTAGTTTCAGCCTATCACGCTTTTTAATGAGTCTATGAATATGAGAATTCATCCAAGGGGAAGGCTGTTGCCGTACTCGCTTTTTTCTAATTGGCATGTGTTTATCAACCACTTGCATCAATAATTCTTCCCATCTGTACACAGCATCATCTAAACTGGGGGACTCTTCAACAGTTTGCCATGGTTGTTGAATAAGATCACGTCTAAAATTATCCATATTTATTTTATTCATATTTCTGTACTCAATATACCGTGGCTCAGCTTTTGGACGATTCCATTTCCAAATCAAGTAACTCATGGAATGATCACTCAAGCCGACATGTATTACTCCGGATGATTTCACATAACTAATGTTGTTTGTAACCATATGGTCTATCAAGGTTGCAGAGCTGTGAGTACGCCTAGTGGGTTCACATGAATTAACTTGTTCCATAGAATACACATTATTCACATTCATATATTTGACACAAGTAGAATTATATTTCATATCCATAATATCACAGTTTACGTCCCCCATAATTATTATATCAGCATTAAAGCTGTCCAGAAATTGAAGTAAGTTTTCATACAATTCTAAAACTTCTAATCTTGCACTTGGTGGCCTATACCAATTCACGAAGAATATGGGTTTTGATTTAAGTGGACATACTTTGATACAGATTGCTTCTAATTTGGATAGGGAAATATGTTCAATGACCTGAAACTCAATACTAGATTTTACATAAATCGCTACGCCACCACCCATGCGGTCTCTGTCTTTACGAATAACTTTGTACATAGGGACAAAAACTTCTTTCTCTATAACACTGTTGTCTAATCTTGTTTCATTTAAAGCAAAAATATCTACATTATTTTCGTTTAGAAACAAACGAACCTCATCGATATTTTTCAACAAACTGGTAATATTCAAATGAATAAACTTTAGACCCTTTTCAGACAACTGTTGATATTTGAGGACCCGACAATTATCATTAACATTTTCAAATTCATGAGAGATATTTATATCATTCACCGTGACCTGTTCAATTTCCTGATTTACTACTTCACTGAATGGTAGTATATCAAATATACATTTTGGGCACAACCAATTCATAAAATGTTGTAACGGGTCATTATAGATAATGTCGGAAATGTTAGCACACGATATGTGAATCCAATTATTACATCCTGTACATAAAAGAGCTTTTTGGTTTGACTTTACAGATTTTTGGCAACAGCTACAAGGATACAGTATCATGAATGAGAAATATGGGCTCTGAGATATACAATATAGCAATTGCAAAAGTAAAAAAAGAAAGAGAGAAAAAAAAAATACACACACACCAAACCCCACAAAATTACAAAACAAGTGAACTGTTCAAATGTCAAACGATGAAAGGAGAGAGGAGAACCTCCCAGGGTACATAATTTATGCTGTGTTTCATTTTACCTCAGTTTTCGTGCATCTTCGATCGTACTTATTACTTTTCTGATGGACTTGCCGTTTTCCGCAGGCAGCGCTACGAGAATTCGCCCATCCTGCGACCATGCTGCGGAGATTTTGGTTGACAACCTTGCTTCCTTGAGTATTTCATAGTTTGACGCAGTCAGATCCTCAGCGATGGATATCCCTGTGTTTTTGAGCCGGCGCCTCACTGCCATGATGGACTGCCGCGCACGGTAAGTCGCGAATTTCACGATGATCGGCCGGGGACGCTTCTCGCTACTCCGCTTGGCTTCCGATCCCGATGCGACCACGGCCCATGATGTTGGAGTTGACGTGGTTTGCGATTCTGATTTCCTCTGCCGGTCCGGAGTTGCCGTCGATGTTGCAGATTGGTGAGTCGTCACGGCGTCCCCCCTCTGGATTGCCCCAACACGGTGGCTACGGTCTATGTCTTCGATGCGAAGATCAATCCGAAGTTTTTCTTTCGCGATACGAAGCATGACTTCGTCAGTATTTTCACCCTTGTTTTCCGTTATTCCAAATACTCTTACACAATTTCTCCTTGAGTACTGCTCAGCATCCTGCGATCTGTGCTGGAGTTTATTCATTGCTTCTTGCTGACTGTCAAGGCGTTTCTCAAGATTCTTGATTTGTTTTGCTTTACTTTCATTTTCAATTTCAAGCGTGACGATCTTTGACTCATTCAAATCAACTTGTTTCGCAACTTTACTAATTTCCTGCTTTAGTTCCTGTAGCTCCTCTCTGATCGCTTTCTTCACTGTCTTCTTGATAGTTTCTATGAATTCTTTGTTGCCGATGAGATCCAACACTGTCAAGCACGAACATGGTGAATCACACACAGCCTGTGATTGTCGCGTTTGCCTTCCAGTGTGCGAGTTTCGCGCACTTTTCTTGTCAGACGCCGGGCGATCTGGGCCATCCATTTAGATGAGTAATTCGAAGGGTTGCACACAACAAAAGACGAGATGCTTCCTTTTGTCACAAAACAAAAGAGTTACTAGAGCTTGTGAATCAAAGTCGCGCAAGTTCGAGTTTACGTTGACCGATTTGGAAGCTTCTCGTCACCCAGCTCTGGCCCCGTGGAAACTTGGCGGAATGCCGTACGTCAAAACTGCATACACCATCTATAGATAAGACCACTTCAAAACGTATATTTATTAACTAGATTGCACGAAATAATGTTCCGACTCACTCCTGGGAGGTCCATAATAAAACGGGAAAGAAGCCAAATCGTTCACATGTCGGATGAAACTTGACAGATGTCGATGTAAAAGTGAAAATTTGAACTAGAAATTAGGCCCGTACGTGTCCGTTGAAGAGCGCCATCAATCTTTTGTTTGACAGTGACATGTTTGACATTTAGTCATGTGATTCTATCCACATTATACAGCCTGTCTGTCTGGACCGTGCGAGCAAGGCAGACCGTGCGAGCAAGGCAGATGTGTAAATGACGTGACAGTTATTACACCTCATTCCCGCGTAGCCCGCGAAAATCGGTCCACAGTTCTCACGTAAGATAGCAGACGACAAGTCTCGTTTCCTCTTCGCCACATCTCGCACGTTGGAGAATCGCAGGCACCTAGGGCCTACATTTTGACGTGCAATTGCGAGTATATCTTGAGTCCGCGAGTCGGCGACGCCAGATGACAAGTCATCATTTACTCACGCTCTGCTGTATTCAACTACTGTATCTTGTCATAAAAAGTAAAAGAACAAACAAACAAGCAATTTGACAGTTTATTCAATGTACATTACAGTTATCAATCCGTCTAACGCAGACGTTGAGAATATTGACACTCCAAGACATGGTAATTGTTTGTTTATCATGCAGCGAAAACAATGGCGCCCGCTATGCTACCACCTTGTCAGTTCTGAAACTGATCGTAAGCGACGTTGCAATTGAAGCTGAGAATTATGCAGGGTGTGTGGGAATATCGAGGGTTGTTTGAGACAAAGGCGTGTTATCCTAGAAGGAAACTACCCTCCCCTCCCCCTCCCCCTCCGTCTCTTCTTGCATCAAGTACGTTATGATTGACAACTTGCAAACCTAGAAGGTGATAACACGAGAAGGTTGGCGAACGAGAGATATTGAAAAAAGCTACAACAAAAATAACATTGATAATAGTGGCGCTTTCTTTCAAATTTACATTTTGCGTAGTAATGCCACCTACCTGGGAGTAAAAATTTGAATTATACCCATGTAGACATAATGAAAATTATGAAATAGATAGACAAATTTTCGCAACCAAAGCGAAACGTGTTGGAATTCCTGGTAACGCAAAACAAAAGCGTTCTGAATCTACTGTAGATTTTTACAGGGAGTTTAGAGGTCTGTTATTGTTGTTATTGTTATCATTAATGCTGTTGTCTCTTCTAGGTCACGTCTCCACCAGTAAACAAATAAAAGTCACGTTTAAGAGACCTCTGCTTCCTCGATAAAAGAACCGAAGATGTCTTTGTGCGATGGTAATCAACTTACAACCCATAGGCGGCGCTCTTTGAAAAGAAGGGGGTGGAGGTCCTCTGATCTTCTTCCAAAGTTTTGTCCACTGGGGTTTAATCGGCGTTATTTGTACTTAGGGACTAGTGGGCCTGTCTCTGTAGGAACTCGCAGAAATTTGTGGTCCGCCGTTAAAGGCGTCGGTCATGCCGCTTTTTTGTGTGTGTTATTTTATTGAAATGATATTTTAAGCAATAGGATGATATACTAACGAATGCTTGGACACCGAAATGTGCAACCTTTTAGATAAAATCCAGATTGTTGCATGACGATAAACGCCGCACTGTGACATAGCATGGACTTGTAAAGGGTATCTATGGTGAATGAAAGTGAGCATGCGTGAGCGCAACGCGATAGCTACAGCTGACGAGTGCCGTGATAATCTTCTCGCCCATCTGTGCATGCCCTGCTTTATGAAATACTTAGGTCCCAAGACGTGCAATAAAATCTAATGGCGATACTGCAGGTAAATGTTTTCGGGACCGTAGAATTCATATTCACTTTATGTATTCTTGTGGGCCGTTGTGCTCTGCTCATAAGGGGACGCCGCTTTGCGATTTCAACGGTGAATTGTAATCCTTCGAATATTCATACGGACGATAAACTGTAGTTTACTTTTGTGGTCATACATATAGGATTTTATGCAGAATGTTGCAGCACCTACCCTATGTTTTCATGTTTTTACCTTGAACTCCCCTAAAAATCTAATAATGCCATCTCCCTCTGCGTCTTTCTTCCCACCTTTTCTTATAGGACATCTTTGTTTCAGGATATCTCAGCCATTTCAAAACCAATTTTCATCAAATAAACTTTGAAATCCTCTTTCGTCTTGTATGCTCTTGCATATTCCACAAAATGTTTCTCATTATTTCACACAAAAGTTGGAAACCTGAAGCTCCATCTAAACCAAAACTATACCATCCCTTTGAGTTCCTTTCTTCACTATAAACTCTTTCTTAACTTCCACATTTTTGTCGTTGATTATGTTCACTTTTTGTTTTCGCTGTACATCGTCAAAAGTTCGTTTCCAATCCATGCTTCCACCCTTTCCCGCGTTGCTGTCTACTTCCCTCACCCGAAGCGTTTCAATTACCATAAGACTCGGCGATCGTTCAACACGTGTGCGGATGGGACAACCCTCGGAGCACAAAATTGACCGCCTGTGCTCTGAAACGGTAAAGGTGAAGTTAAAGGGAAATTTACCCCCAAATGTAATATTATACAGTACTGGTTAAGGTGGGGATTTATGTTTTGAACATTCCTAAGTGAGATGATTAGAAACTTCTTATGAAATATGAAGGAGCATGTAATTTTAAGAAGGATTCAACGTTTATTTGATGAAAATTGGTTTTCAAATGGTTGAGATATCAAAAAAGTGATAATAATAAAAGGCGACAGACCTTTTATTAGGATCTCTTTGTTTCACCTTGTCTTGGGATATCTCATCCATTTCAAAACCGATTTTCATCAAATAAACTTTTGATACCCCTTAGAATTGCATGCTCTTTGACATCTCATAGAGTGGTTTCTGAATATCTCGCAAAACGTTAAAAGCTAAATCCTCATCTCAACCAGAACTGTACACACCCTTTAAATCCATGCGCCCTCATGGTTGGATAGGAATGCTATTCTCTTTATATATCCTCTGTTAAAACCGTTTCAGTCGTGTGCAGTCATAAATAAATTGTAGCCTTCTTATCTAGCGATGACGGCAGATGGAGTTCACCAAAGCTTTCAGAAATTCATAACTTTAGAACGGATGTTCCGAGTTTCTTCGAATTTCATTGATGTGTTCCACAAATATTTCTGCATTTACTGAATCCACAGACATTTCGTTCGGTATAAACTACCCCTTAAAGAATAACAAGTGCTCTTGTTGTTGTTGTCGTCGTCGTTGTCGTTGTTGTTGCTGCTGCTGCTGCTCTGATTGTTTGGCATAATATTGTAGTTCTATTAAACCACTAAACCCGCACCTACCGCGCGCTTGCCACACGGCTTGCGGATTACTATAGTAGACAGGCTGCCTTTACAATTAGGCCCTATGCATGCATAATTCAACCGCTTTAACAGCTCAATTTACCGCTTAGCTTCCTACCTGGTAGGCCTATCACCCACTTCAAAGTTCAAACACCTGGATGAAAATGGGCCCCGAGCTGTAGAGAAACTCTTGACCGAGGATAAAGATGTCAAAGTGGGGCTCGAACCCCTTTTGTCAGGGAAGGTGTATAGAGAGCAACACACCACACCACTACACCTGTGTTTCTTGGTGTAAGTGTGTGTGTGTGTGTGTGTGTGTGTGTGTGTGTGTGTGTGTGTGTGTGTGTGTATAAGTGTCTATCTGCCTATTCGTTTGTTTGCGCTATGTTGTTAGTTTATAGTATGTTTTGTTGAAGGAGGGGTATAGATCGCTTCAATTAAACCTTACGTTTTGTTCTTGCGTCTGCATGCTATTGTGACAAACATGAGAATAGAAGATCTCATACGACTTGAATTATCTTCATTTGCGGAGTTGCGAAATGCTTTTTGTAAGAGAAATCTTTTTACCAGCGAAATCAATTTCCGGTAAGTTGTTAGAATGTCGAAATTTCCAAGTGATCATAAAAAAAAAGGGGAGGGGGGGTCGTCTAAAATCAAGATCTGTTAGGAGGCGTACTGACCCCACATCATTGCATAAAGTAATCTGTACAGGGAAGCGCCCGAAGCCTCGGCTTTCATCCAAATTTACCAAAACGATGAATTAATTTGGCAATGTCTTCTTTTTCACGTTCTCTCGAGAGATGGTAAGCACATTTCCCGGGAGATTTTCCTTACAGAACTCCCACGAATTCATGTGAATTCGTTATTTTATTCATTGGCTTCTTCTGATTAAAGAAGACTATAGAGTTACACCATGCAGGAGGCCGATCATCTATTATTGCTCAGCTAACCCGCGCCTGAGAGAAAATCACCACAAAACTTGTCCTGATTTGACTTCCTGAGCATTCTCTAAGTGGGTGATAATCCACTTATATTGCCAATGATCGTGGATTATTGTTTCCGTCTGTGTAATTAGCCCGATTTCCCTATTCTGTTCTTCGTTTACTAGTGTTACAAGCGTAAATTTCTCCACAAGTTTGCATCTCTCGTGTATCACACATTTCATCACAGACTTGTGTGTGTGTGTGGGGGGGGGGGTGCATGGTACTTGTCAAAGGAAAAAAGATAGTACATAATCATAAGTCTTCTGGAATACAGTTTGGGATTGATAGTGGAAAGCGTTATAACGTACTACAGTGCGTATAAAAAAAAAACGCAACAAGATTTGATTTCAAATTTGTGAAGATTGTGTTAACTTTACACCAAAGTGAGTAGCAACATCTTAAAACCACATATCTCCTCTTTCCAATGATATCTTATTTATTCATGCACGGTCATGGATGGCTGAGTAATCATTCTTTTTGGACAATGGGTCAAATTGGACTTTGGACCAAGTTTAGACACTGCAAGAATCAATGCATCTTATTAGAAATTAACTTAACAAATGGAATAATGAAATTAATAATCGCAAATTACCACTGTCTTCTTTTTTTTTAAATCTCTTTTTAACATTACATCCCATTCCCCTCATTATGCCCCCCATTCCTTTCCACGCGGAGATTAGCTCTTTTCTCCATCTCACACACAGCCCTGCGAATCATTGGGGCTTGGTGGCGTAGAGCTTCAAACTCATCAGTGATTCTTTGTCTCAGAGTTGCAATGTCAGGTGGAGGGGTAATGAACACTTTGCTCTTGAGATAACCCCAAAGAAAAAAGTCACAACAAGTCAGATCCGGAGATCGTGGTGGCCACTCCACATCATGTATCAAGGCAATCACCCGATTTCCAAATACCTCAGCCAATCTGTTTCTTATTGCAACTAGTTGATGGGCTGGTGCCCCATCCTGTGCCCACCATAGGCGTCTGAACACACCCTTTTGTTGCACAGGAAAATTTTCCATTAATTCAGGAATCACATGTTCATTCAAAATTTGTAAGTATCCATTTCCGTTCATGTTGTTTTCAAAGAAGAAGGGCCCTTGGAGCAAACCGTTTCCACAAAGTCCAGTCCAGACATTCAGCTTTCCAAAAGAAAAGAAGAAAAAAAAAAGGAGAATTGAAAAAGATTTATGCTGGTCTTACTAACTGAAACTTGGTCCAAAGTCCGATTTGACCCATTGTCCAAAAAGAATGATTACTCAGCCATCCATGACCGTGTAAGAATAAATAAGATATCATTGGAAAGAGGAGATATGTGGCTTTAAGATGTTGCAACTCACTTTCGTGTAAAGTTAACACAATATTCACAAATTCGAAATCAAATCTTGTTGCGTTTTTTTTATACGCACTGTATAGTCACCACCAATCTCAAATCTTCTATGATTAGTATAGAGATTGTGCTGTATTATGGGGAGAACAGACGGAACATACGTGCGAAGCATATAAATTCCTTTCTCTACGCGCGCTTTGATATTAAAGGGCCCCTGAAATCAAAATGCATGTTGATTTGTGTTGATTTAAGATACCCTCAACATCACTTTTGCGATGAAACGAACATCTAGAAACATTCCATATATTTTAAACGATTTTTTTTCTTCTATTTTTCTTCAGATTATTGGGAACGTCCACAAAAATCCTTCCAAACCAATATTCCTCAGATGACCTCATCTGTCATTTATTGCTGAAGTATTGAAATGTTCAGCAAAAGACTTTGGAATGCACCTCCCCCTCGACTCAGCATAACCTGCATGTTTCCTCGCCATGTCTTTTGTTAGTCACATTAATATCACAGAAACATGCAAGTTATGCTGAGTCGAGGGGAAGGTGCATTCCAATGTCTTTTGTTAAACATTTCAATACTTTAGCAATGATTGACAGATGAGGTCATCTGAGGAATATTGGTTTGGAAGGATTTTTTGTGGGCGTTCTCTAGTAGTCTGAAGAAAAATACAAGAAAAAAAATCGTTGAAAATATATGGAATGTTTCTAAATATTCGTTTCACCGCAAAAGTGATCTTGAGGGTATCATATATCAAGACAAATCAACATGCATTTGGTATTCAGGGGTCCTTCAAAGGGATGATATACTTTTGGTCGAGAACTAACTTCATGTTTCTAGCATTTTTTCTTTCTTTTTTTTTTTAGATAATGAGAAACCTTTTACGAAATGTGAAAGAGGATTTAATTCCAAGAGGAATTCAACGTTTATTTGATTAAAATTGGTTTTGAAATGGCTGAGATATTAAAAACAAGGCGATTTAAAAGGTGGGACCCACCTTTTACTACGATCGCTTTGTTTTACTTTGTTTTCGGATGTCTCAGCCATTCCAAAACTGAATTTCATCAAGCAAACTTTGAATTCCTTTTAGAATGGGATGCTCTGTACTATTTCATAAGTAGTTTCTTGGTATCTCACACACACAAATAAATAACAGCCCAATCCTTATCTCCACCAGTACTATACCATCCCTTTAAAGTTCAATCCCACGCATTGTTCATATATTGAATAGAGGGGAAAAACACGGATGAACAGTATTATGGAGGTTTCAATAGAATCGGACATAAAACGAGAATGTTCTAGAAATTTAAAGCTCACCTATGTTTTCACTGAACAGTGGCAGCGGTCGCAACCGCATATGCAAATTAGCTCAGGAGATGACGCCATAAATCTCGCATTGTTATCTGCAAAAAGAAAATCATATGTTTTCCGTCGATGGTTAGCGGCTGCAGCTCGTTTATCTGATACCATCATTGGCTACTTACAATGCAACAAAATTGTAGTGTCACGTAATGAACATGGTGTGTACTTTCAAATATTGGCAGATTTGTATCTACATTGTATATCCAGTAGATAACGAGGCAGCAGGTATACGGACGTGGAAAGGGACGTCAGTGGTAGCACATGCTTCCATTAAATAATAATGCATTTTCTCGATTTCGCTGATGAATGATGGCACGTGCATCTTTCTGCAACAAAGCCCGCTGGTTTGTAACAGCTCTTAGCTAATGTTAACAAGCTTCACAAAAAAGAAGAAGACAAAAACAAAACAAAAACAAAACAATACAATACAAGCAGAAAACGAAAGACAAAAAGGATCCCGGCTTTTGACTTTCGACGGAGCGTACATCCTTGGACATATTATTTTGCCTATGCACTAAACTATGTCTATGTTCAGCCGATGGACAAACGGGTGTCCTGTATGCAATGTAGTGTTTTCTGCGAGGAGCCAACATGTCCAACGTGTAAAATTCTACGGATTTTAAAGGGACTTTATCCCCAGTGTATATAGCCCTTCGGAGAAGACTGAATAAAAGCCATTGCTCCTGTGGTGGCGTGCTTATGTTCTCAATGCTTTGTTAGCGGTCACGTACAATACAAATCCAAGCAAATTATTATTATGGTTACATTGGGAAACTCCCTCGATTGTTCTGCGTGGAAAATCTTTTCCATTTGGTGTTTAATTTTCTCTGTAAACACGAAATAAGTACTACGTGTCAAACTGTCACTTGACTTCTGTTGGATATTCCTTAAACTGTAGTTCTCTTTCACAGATAAAACCTGAAAGGTTTTGATAATCTCATGCAATTCCGTAGCTTAGACAGTGTTAGATATGCAATGAAAAGTTGCTTAATCCATTAAGAGCCTCTAATTAAAGATCAGGTTTAAGGGTAACAATCGTGAACCCAGTCCTCTGGAAAGTCCTAAAAGGGTTTATTCAAAATTCATCATGTACGTTTGGGACTTGTGAATGAGTCTAAACATTACAAAATCATTACCTGCTATAGTTCTGAATGGCATCATGTGCTAAGCCCCGCCTTCTATAAATCCCTGAGATCTTACCTTGGCTCTTGTAGTGTCGCAGGAGGGAAAATGAGCGTAATGATACACAACATTATTTAACTATGCACTTGCTGACGATAGCTTCTCATGTCTTCATAATTATAATATCACCTCATAACCAGTACCAAGCATTTCTGACGTATAGCAATCACTTTTACAATTTGAAGAGTTGTGGGGTGGCATTTTATGAAAGCCTGTGATACTACTGTTAGCAATGTGCACCTACATGTAGTAATGGCAAGATGCACAATGTTGTGTATCGAGTATGGTATTCATTTTTTGCCTCTTGTGACGTCACAAGAGGCGGGAGAAGATGTGGCTTTTTCAGAAGGCGGGGCTTAGCACAGCATTATCTTCTGTTAGAAATTAATTATGATACATAATATGTAGATCTAGCGGTCAATGGTCTTATGATGTGTAGAATCATACACACATATCAACTGCAATTATAATGAATTTTCAATTTAGTCTCCATTTAAGTCCTCTGGTAATTTTTACTGCAGAGAGCGTCACTTTATCCTAATTATTTTGGCAATGGCAATGATGAATTTTGCTGCATATACTGTATTTAAGAAAAATAGATAAAAGTCGTTGAATTCATTAAATTTGCACAAAATCAATAAAAAAGTAACAAATGTCAATTTCAGAGACGAACAATACTCTCAGCTGGCATAATGGAAAAGGAATTTAAGAGTCATTTCGAATTCAAGAATCAAGAGACTTATGAACAGTCTGCATCCGGGACAAACGATTATATAATTACATGAACAAGAGAAGGCTCATTTGGAAGATGAGACGAAACACTAACATTATAAAAAAGGGAAAGCATAAAGCTAAACGACAAAAAATGTGGTTTCTCGGACGCATTGGATGATGGGCAAAATGTTTTCAATCGCTCTGATGTGGACTTAGTCGGCTATTGTTTACACTGGGCCAATCAAGTCTTTTGTCTCAAACGCAGAAACGGCACCTGCACAATGGCCGCAGGAGACACGATGGATGTATTATATCCCGTAGCTCCGGGGAAACACCATAACCATATACGTCTTATCTCCCTTATGAAACCATGGAGTATATGTATTTAACTCCATGATGTAATGGATAGTCTGTGCAAGCGTGTAGCACTGTGAGTAAGCATTACACGCCCCGCACTAGATAATATCTGCTATTTTTTTCTCTCCTTCTCTTCCTCTTTCAAGGACATTGACTCATATTGCCACGTGTGTGTTGCATGCTTAGTTTACTCATTCACATTGAGAGTGACAAATTGTTAGCTTTAAACGCCAGCCTTTTGAGAAAAAAAAAATCCTCGTGGAGTTGCAAAAAAAAAAAAAATGGTCGAATTGCGTTGTAAATTTCCCCTACACCCTCACATGTGGACGAGGAAAGGCTATCACAGAAACGCGCTAGTGACTGCGTGCAAATATGGGTGTCAGTATGAATATTTAATTCGATTAACGTGTGCTGAGGGGGGGGGGGACGTTAGTGGTCGATACAATGATTATGAGTGTTTCGTAGTTCTTTCCACAGAGATTCATCAAAAGTTCAGAATTTCATGGATTATCCGAATTTCAAAACCGCTCGTTGTCGGTCACCATCACTTTGCAGATTTGATAACGTAACATTCTCCTCCTCTTTCCTCCTCCTCCTCCTCCTCCTCTTCCCTCCTCCTCCTCCTTCCCATCTTCCTTCGTCTGCTCCTCCTCCTCTTCTTCTACTCCAATTCATTAAATCTTCTCCTCCTTTCCCTCTTTATACTCTTTATCAGCAGTAGCAATAGCAGCGGCGACACGAGCAGAGCCGAAATCAACACCACTGCAGACAGAAAGGGTTGTCAAGAACTTTCTCGCATCATATACAAATTCAGGAAACGCATGCCTGAGTACATATAAACCTGATTGGCTCTATAAGTCAAGAGGGATCAGTTTACCTCTATAATTTCAATCACCTCGAATGTCCAGCTGAGTAACAGAACCGTGAAAGAATGGTATTCATTGGTGCTTTTCGTACTTCCGACCTCTGTCAAGCTCTCACGCCTGGACTCGCGTACGCACGCACATAAATACAAAAACAAAGTGAAAAGGTGGCGTGCGTGAGGAGTGGTTATCTAAAGTTCTAATCCCGTTGTCATTGTGTGTGTGTCTTTGAGACCTTATCAACGAGCGCACGCGCGAGCCAGGCTTAATAAGGAATTCCACCACGAGCAAAACTACCTCAAGAGTAATCCCCTGAAATGGTCATACATAGGTGCAGATAAACTAAAGCTTTTGGAATCTTGGTACGAGACCATAATATTTGACAGCTGCATCTGGGAATGGCACCCGTTCTCTACTTTGGGGGACAGAGAAACTCGTGACGAGGTGGTGTCTAACTCTTCCATGACCATTATAGCAACCTTTTCGTGCACAAAATAAATGGCTCATTGAGCTGTCCGTTGTTATGGGTTTAGTGATCTGTGTACAACCGTTGCTTATATCTGCGCTGAAGAAAGCAAGCATAATTTGAACTTCACTTGTAGTTTTGAAAACTAAAATCTCTTCAAAAAAAAAAAAACAACCGCAAGAAAAAAAACCAACTTCGCATTACTATACATTATATATATGATATATATATATATATATATATGTATGTATATATATATATATATATGTATATATATATATATATATATATATATATATATGTATATATATATATATATATATATATATATATATGTATATATATATATATATATATATATATATATATATATATATATATTCTCTCTTTTTTTTTGGGGGGGGGGGGGCAAAATTCTCGAGTATTCTGACCAGCATGATTAAAGGGAAACACAGACTTATTTAAAGTTTTGTTTTCTAAGTTGTACAGCATCACCATCAATGGAGTCTTTGAGACACTGGAGTCTTTGAGATACAATTGATCAATAGATGGGCGGTTATTTGAATTTTAGCATTCACCTTCCTGTGCCTTATATCAAAGGTCGTGTGAAGTATTGGTGGCCGTGTACTTTCAAAGAAACAGTCTTCGAAAGTTGTTGTGTAAGAGAGACTCGATTTATTTTATACATTCCTAACCCTTTCAACCTGATTTCATTATCTGAGTGTATACATTTGGGTCCTCATTTCTCAATTTGGAATGAACAATTATTTCTTAGTGTCTTGTGAATGCAGCCATTTTCCCCCTTCAGGTAGGCCTAGTTGCTTTACCATCCCACATATTCGCTGCAAAAAAGTTTGAATATCAAAACGTTTGTGTGTATGTTTTCATGGATTCCCAAAACTTAACATGACCTTAAATTCAGTGGAACCTACATCAAAGCAGTATAGCTGCCTGTTAAAGGGGAAGGCTAGTAACTGATCAGTGGGAATCAGTGGAAATGCTGGGAGATGATTGTTCCAATCCTTATGGGATTCATTCAAGAGTTCATTGTATATCTATTGTTGTGTGAAAATGACTTGCTTCAGAACGGTCTCATATTCAAGTAATGTGCAGATTAATGCTCCGTCACTGACCAGGGACGCTAACCTGGAAGCATTAAACTGCACATTACTTGAATATGAGACCAGTCTGAAGCAAATCATTTTCACACAACAATAGATATACAATGAACTCTTGAATGAATCCCATAAGGATTGGAACAATCATCTCCCAGCATTTCCACTGATTCCCACTGATCAGTTACTAGCCTTCCCCTTTAAGGGAAATGCGTCATAATGGTACTCTTTTTGTTTTATTCATTTGTACAACAATAATTTCGTGTGAACGCCAAAAGAATAGATATGTCTTCTCTTTCAGAGTAGTTTCGAAGTGCCGCTTCCTGCAGCGTCTCTATTTTTTTTCCCTGTGATAGCAAGACAATTGTTGATAATCATAATCACAAAAGACCAGAAGGGGGGGGGGGGTGCATCTATAGGGTGTGTTCACATTAAGGGTACTCTTTAACTCTCACATCCACAATCACATCACATTCCCAGTAAATCCGTCTTCAGTAGATCTGTATGTGATATTCCAAACAGCTGACGTCTACCGCAGCACATTAGTTCCGCACTCTGCGACGCGTCGCTATTTCATCCTGTTGGCCCAATTTATACCCTTTTTCCATCTTTCAGTGAAATTCGTGACATCACAAAAGAAAAGAAAAGAGAAATGCAACGAATGTTTGAATAAAACGGAAGAGTGCATGACGCAATGCCAATATGCTGGCGTCCGCACTGATGTGACAAGTTTGCGTCTTTACCGTCACCCACTAGACCCTGTCTGCGATGATGACACGTGGAAAAGACCCCATGAACGCTGGATGTATATTCAATATTTAATTGTCCGTGCTAAGCACACCAGATGAGGCGTGACTGGGCGACTGATTACACTCTCGGCAAACGTGCGATTCCTCGCGCCACCTGCGATGACACGATGGAATTTGATGACATGACACGGAATCAAGGAGTGTAACCCCCGCTTATCATTGTGGCGTCACTTGACGAGGGGTGATAAACCAACAGCAGTAGCAGCGGCACTAATAAGCAGCTATTGCTCTTTCAGTAGCATAAGCAGACACCATCCAGAATGCTACCGAAATATTGTGCTTGGTGACGCCATCACATGAAATCATCGGTATTTTGATTAGTACAGAATGTTGTTTCTCACGACTTTTGTTTAAAGTGTAAAGATCCGGGGTTTTTTTTTTTTCTTTTGTTTTTTTGTTGTAACGAGTGATTTACTTCTCATAACGGCATGCCATTTCAGAGATTTCCGAAATCCAAGTTTTGGGTTACTGATGTTTGAAACAAACGTTTAATGCGTTTCTTTTAAAATGTAATCGTATTGAACTTCGAGAACGTGTATCTGCCTTCTCCGCATCCATTTTCATCCTTCTTTTTACTTTCTGCTACTTTTTTTCTTCTCTGTGTCCACTGTCTTCGTCTTTTTCTGCTTGTCTCGCCCCTCCATCTCCACCCCCTCACTCTTCCTCCTTTCCCCATCTCTTACATCTGCCTCTTTCTCCCTCTCTGTCTTTTCTCTCCCACACACACTCTTCATTCCCGAGAACCAACCATTACGTATTCATGAGTAACCTTCCAACTTGATAGTTTCATATTTGAATAAGATATGAGGCATATGATGTCATTGTCTTGATAATGAGGATAGAAAAAAAAAATAGTCTCCGCCGCGAAGGAAATTTTGCCCAGTAAGTTAATGGACCTACAACTGTAGGTCAGTAGCCCTTGGTCTACAGTACCTTCGGACTTTCTTCGAAAAAGGAAATGAAACGGAAAGGAAAAGAAAATGAAAAAAAAAAGAAAATTAACGCCACCAAGGCATTGCATATCGGATCATCTTACGCTTTATTAAGTTCATGTGATTTTACCATTTGATTGATATCCTTATTTGTGATTTTTGGATGGATAAGGCGTCTTCGAGTCGCCCGACATGTGGAAGAGACTGAAGAAGCACTGCACTGAGATCTTGATCTTGCATCAAGGAGGTGATGCCTCCTTGGTTACACCGAGATCATACATAGGGTGAATATGAGTGAGATGTCTTCAACAGTCGTACAGGGTGTCCTCTCGAACTGGGATGAGTCAATGTGGAGTTCAACGAACTCACTCCATCGGTTTCAGATTATGCATTGACAACTTGCTGTAGTTCTTGGACCGACCATTTCTCTTGCTTGCTTTTCCCCCTCTCCCATTCTGAATCAGCTCGAGAGAGGCATTCTCTCGAGCAGAGTAGATTATTATTTCGATCATCTTACCCTTCCGACCAGCTGCAGTTGCCGGTCACAAGTTAGGGTACATTTTCAAGTTTCAAGTCTCTTTATTTCACCAAAGCATGGAACATATTAAAAAAACAATACATACATCAATATTCGGATTCGATTACAAACATATCAATAATACAGTGAAAAGGAAAAAAAATACAACAGAAATAGATTGACAATTACACATACATACATAGGTTTAACAGATATGCTATGGAAGGTAGCAGCCAGAAAGGAAATGTCCCTTATTTTTAGCTGACCTAAAATCATTGATACAATTTCAATTATCTATAGTGTATTCAATTGAAGTAAAATGTAAGAACAGGACAAGACAAGACAAGACAAAACAAAACAATTAGTTATTTATTCCGAAGATTCATTATTCCGAAGGTTCGTTAATCCAAAAAAGAAATAACATTCACAAGTCCGAAGGTTTCTCATTACGCACTGTCTTTACATTTTTGGAATAACGAACCTAACTTAATTTTCGTATTAACGAACCTTCGGAAAGACGAATCTTATTTCATTTTCAGAAGTACGGATCTTCGGAATATCGAACATCACCCACAAATTCATGACTGCGCACTACCAAGTAAACGCGGACGTAAAACAACGATATCAATTCATTACTACAGATACATGCCGATCGAAGAAAACACTGCAAATCAGTAATGGCCACATCACTCACGAAACAAATAAATGAGCCCTATTTAAAACATTTATATTTATATCGTTGATTAGAATACAAGAAACATTCTCACGTGATGTTAAACCAGATGTGCATATCCTGAGGGAAACATTTAAAAATCGAAATGCAACAGCATACAGCAACTTTTTGACGCCATCAAGGAACTTAGTAACCCTGTAATGACGTCAGTAGAGTGCTTTCAAGAGTGTTACAATTATTGGGGTCAATTTGCGCAGAGCAGCTCCCTGTGAACTGCGTGTTGCTAGCGTTTAAAATTGGAAAAGCCACGTGAGTTGTTGTTTGCTCTTTCATATTCTACAGTCAGTAGAAACCATCTGTCCGCCGAGATGAGGCAGCAGAGAATTGATGTGATCTGTACCCTGTGGGAGCACTCGGGTTCAATGGTTAAGGCTCGATCCAGACTGATAAACCGGAGGTCATGGGTTCGAATTTCAGCCTGGTGCCTTCATCTCTGTTTCCGAATGATTAGGTATACCTACCAACGCTGACATAATAACTAGACCTTTAGATATTATATCATAGAACCCTCCTGATAAACATTAGGCATCATCATAATATATTATCATTATCATTATTGTTATTTTTGTTATCATCATGATAGCATAATTAGCTCATTCTGAAGGAATTAGTTCGAACGTTCTGCTGTAGATGAGTTCGTCTTCAATTTACTCCGAGACAGTATGAGATGTGAAAACGTGAAATCAGTTGTATCTGACGTTGTCATTATCCGTGATGTCGATTATACCAGCTGTCCTACGTTTTCTTTATAGTATACCAGGTAGTTTTGATTTGCTTTTGTTCTGATTTTGTGTGTTAACTCAAAGAGTAGCCTGCTGCACACGAGGCTAACTCATCTGTCTCGGGGACCTGTGTGCCCTACGCCTTCCGAGGTCAGAGGTCGCACCTTCCAATCCCAGGCCAGCCAACGACTGCCCTGGATGTCTCCAAATTAGGTATACACTGTGCTGCCTCGGCTTCTCCAGAAATGTCTTTGCCGACGCGAAATTTCCTCATCTTTTGTCTGGAAATTGGAAAGCAGCGGCATACATCAGCGCTCAAATCTTTCTGCAAACATGCTCTCCTAAATAGGGATGGAATCATCAGTCCAAGTAAAATGCCATAAAACGTTATTGCGGTATAGGAGCAGATGTCTTCACTGGTCTTGGTTGATTCATATGAGATTTCTCGGAATAAAATATTTCTAGTTTACACTTACTATTATTATATACTATTATACTACTATTACTGTATTATTTCTAGTTTAGTCTAGACTTTAGACTTTGTATTCTATGTTCCATTCTTACTTTTTCCTTCCCTAGCCAAACAATTCTCGGAAGAAAATTGATGGTTGCAATCAGTGATCTCATATTCATATGTATATAGGATATTGTGTGACAAGGTGGTTTGTTGGTTTATTTGTTTGTTTGTTTGTTTGTTTGTTTGTTTGTTTGTTTGTTTGTTTGTTTGTTTCGTTTCGTCTTCCATCGGAGACGATGCTGGATAGCCCATATTCAGCCGCACTAGCTGGTCTTCCATGGGGGTCCAGCTGGATATGAGGCGGGCCCACTTCACTGGATTATTCACACCCTGCTCTTTGCGATGAATGAATGAAACGGGATATTTTACGTGCATAAGTCGTGACTCTCTCACACACAGGGGACCTCCATGTTATGTCCTTTTCGTGGGACAGAGTGTTTTGCCTCTTACTAAAGAGGACTATAATGATTACATTACACACAACAATGCTCATTTAAACTCGGGAATCGAACCCAGGTCCTTTGAATCTCGAGGCAGACACGCTGCGAACTGAGCCAAATCATCATCACCCTTTATTCTCTGGTGGTGTTTTCCGAAGTATCATCGGGAGGCAAAATCAGCGAAAGCCCTGGATGGATACTTCTGGGTCGGTATAAGTCCATACGCGGTTGTTGTTTGGAGAGTCTGACTGCGGTATATGGAGTGAAGGCCAGTTCGTTGTCCAATCAACTTGAGTGACAAGGGGACAAGAATCTCCAACCACTTAAAACTCGGACAGGACCAGATGGGGACACCCAACACGAGGTTACTGGTACCACGGTTCTAGCTATCTCTACCCGACATGCCCTCTGTGCGCGGTTCCTGACCCTGAAATTTTACAATTTCCCTACAACATCCGTCTTCGCCAAAAACTGATATTCTTCCCAATTGAACAAAGTTACCAAGTTGTATCATTTCCAGGTTTCCTAGTTTTCTCCAAATCGCTCGTTTGTTATTGTTTTTTTTTCTATTGATTTTGCTTCACTATGTGCTCTTCATGAAGTAGCTCTCCCGAATGCGTCCTTCTTAAAGCGATGTTTTCATTGGTCCAGAGACTTCGAAACTCTCTATCAACCTCCCTGATCGGTCAGTAGTGTATTAAGCACAAGTGGTTCGATTGTCTGCGTCTTGTATATTTGACGAGCATATTGTAGCGCATGAATGCAATTTTTGCCGCCACTTGCCTCGGGTTGAAGACTGTATGGTCTCGCACACTTTTTGAAGGTCAACTTGAGAATATAGCGTTGCGTCCATTCATCTTTCTGTCCGTCTGTATAGGTCTGTCCGTTTATCTATCTGTTTGTTTGTCCGTGTTTCTAGAAATTTAAAAAGTACAGACCCATCGAGATGAAGCCGCTCGACCTTCGAGTATCTCCTTTATTTCGATCATCGGAAAACGCGGAAGTGAGGGTGGAAGGCTTGTGATAAACAGACCGAACCGGATATGTCCTCGTGACGAAAACAAAGCGTGCAAACGGACAGTAATGTGATCACCATCTCGACTCCGTTTCAACATGGACCATATTGCACGAAAAGGAGAGAGGGGATAGGGATGGGGGTGGGGGGGTAATAACATAGCATAACTTGTTCCAATTTGATTACGCTGCCCTCGTAGGCACGACCATTAGCCTTCCCTCCCCCCCCCCCCCCCCCCCCCCCCCCTGTCTCTCACACACTCTCTCTTTCTCTTTCGCCCATTAATGTCCTTTGTATGCCGCGGATTCATCTTCGTTTTTAGCGCGAATATCCACGGAATTAGATGCGGGTTCTCCCGTATACGCACCTCCGAGCGTATTACGTCATTCTACGCGTCTCTCATCAGTCCCCGTCAAGTGCCCAAAATACCCCCTCAAAAAAAAGGGAAGAAAAACCCATTATGTGATGCATTTTCAGCTTTACATCCGTAGGTGGTAGGATGGACCAGATCATACCAGTGTAAAGACTCGACTCAGAGCGGACGCCTCAGGTCAACTCACAGCCTTTTCTCATTCTTCTCCACCACAAACGAGCTCTCCATCCTCGTCAATCGTCTTCCTCATCAGTGAATCTTTGCAGACCGGTAATTGAATATAATCCTATCGTATTTCTTCCTGTTTTCTTCAGCCTGAAGTGACAACTTTTCTATTTGATGTTCTTCTCTTTTTTTCTCCTTTTTTTTTTTTTTTTTTTTTTTTGGGGGGGGGTATACTGTATTTTCATTTATCCAAATGCAGTCCGACGAAAAATTCAGTATTTGCGTCACGTTATGTGGTAACATTATATTTTCTTAGCCTAATGTTTCAGGTTCTTCGGGTTTTTGTTGTTGTTGTTGTTGTTGTTGTTGTTGTTGTGTATATCCTGTTGTCCTGTAAGAACTTCTTTTCAGTTAAAATTCAGTTAAGCATAATCACAATAAAAGGACGGTTTAGGTTGCAAATAGTGTATACACATCTTGGGGATAAATCTTGGGAGTAGACCTCCAGGAACACTGTTCCCATTGCTTGTCGTTCCAGTTTCTCCTTCTCTGCCATATTGCCAGGCTATACGACTGTGGTTTTGTTTTGTGATATCTCAATTTCGCTTGCAAGTTCACAAGAGAGACACACTGGACATTTTGAAATGCAGGTGCTGATATCAGGTTCTGCGTATCTAATCAAACCACCTCGTAGTTGTATTTTGGTGAGAAACAAAGCCAGATTTGCCACCGACGTGGCTGCAAACTGATGCTGAGCTGAGATTTGCCGCTAATCGTAGTTATATGTTTGGGCGATCGTGCACTCGCATAACGGCGCAGGGAAAATGAGTAATCTGCCCTGTAGGCGAGCGTGAATTAATTGCCTGTGTTTGTTTACGGTGTAACAAAATATCATAAGGCCTCTCTTCTGCTTTTATCAAGATTGTGTCCTTATACCCTAATTTCTTCTGGCCCTGCACTGACGCAAACGCTAAATGACGATCAGTGGTTGCCATACACGCATAAAAAAAAATCAATGTCAAGAACAACAAACAAACAGACCTCAGCCGCAACATTCCCGTAGACGATTTACCTCTACTGGACATGGAAGGATTGTGGTTTTGAAGGGAATAATCAAGTAGCCAAAACGAACGAATAGACAAATAAATAAACAAAACAATAAGATGGCAACTGATTGACAAATTGCCCTACATCGACGTAAATAAGCACTGAATTGATCAGTGTTTTAGTAGTAGCCATGATAAAAAATCATGGGCGTACATACTCGAGCAGGATTCGAACCTACGACCTCCTGATAACCGGACAGGCGTCATCTCCACTAGACCACCGAGCTTTCGCCCGACAGCAAGTGTTGGTTCTAATCCTTATAGCATGCAGCGGGTACTGCTCTGTTATTCAAATTCATGAAATTCTTCCGTCGAGATGTTTTCATGGCAACTGATTGACAAATTGCCCTACATCGACGTAAATAAGCACTGAATTGATCAGTGTTTTAGTAGTAGCCATGATAAAAAATCATGGGCGTACATACTCGAGCAGGATTCGAACCTACGACCTCCTGATAACCGGACAGGCGTCATCTCCACTAGACCACCGAGCTTTCGCCCGACAGCAAGTGTTGGTTCTAATCCTTATAGCATGCAGCGGGTACTGCTCTGTTATTCAAATTCATGAAATTCTTCCGTCGAGATGTTTTCATGGCAACTGATTGACAAATTGCCCTACATCGACGTAAATAAGCACTGAATTGATCAGTGTTTTAGTAGTAGCCATGATAAAAAATCATGGGCGTACATACTCGAGCAGGATTCGAACCTACGACCTCCTGATAACCGGACAGGCGTCATCTCCACTAGACCACCGAGCTTTCGCCCGACAGCAAGTGTTGGTTCTAATCCTTATAGCATGCAGCGGGTACTGCTCTGTTATTCAAATTCATGAAATTCTTCCGTCGAGATGTTTTCATGGCAACTGATTGACAAATTGCCCTACATCGACGTAAATAAGCACTGAATTGATCAGTGTTTTAGTAGTAGCCATGATAAAAAAATCATGGGCGTACATACTCGAGCAGGATTCGAACCTACGACCTCCTGATAACCGGACAGGCGTCATCTCCACTAGACCACCGAGCTTTCGCCCGACAGCAAGTGTTGGTTCTAATCCTTATAGCATGCAGCGGGTACTGCTCTGTTATTCAAATTCATGAAATTCTTCCGTCGAGATGTTTTCATGGCAACTGATTGACAAATTGCCCTACATCGACGTAAATAAGCACTGAATTGATCAGTGTTTTAGTAGTAGCCATGATAAAAAATCATGGGCGTACATACTCGAGCAGGATTCGAACCTACGACCTCCTGATAACCGGACAGGCGTCATCTCCACTAGACCACCGAGCTTTCGCCCGACAGCAAGTGTTGGTTCTAATCCTTATAGCATGCAGCGGGTACTGCTCTGTTATTCAAATTCATGAAATTCTTCCGTCGAGATGTTTTCATGGCAACTGATTGACAAATTGCCCTACATCGACGTAAATAAGCACTGAATTGATCAGTGTTTTAGTAGTAGCCATGATAAAAAATCATGGGCGTACATACTCGAGCAGGATTCGAACCTACGACCTCCTGATAACCGGACAGGCGTCATCTCCACTAGACCACCGAGCTTTCGCCCGACAGCAAGTGTTGGTTCTAATCCTTATAGCATGCAGCGGGTACTGCTCTGTTATTCAAAGCTCGGTGGTCTAGTGGAGATGACGCCTGTCCGGTTATCAGGAGGTCGTAGGTTCGAATCCTGCTCGAGTATGTACGCCCATGATTTTTTATCATGGCTACTACTAAAACACTGATCAATTCAGTGCTTATTTACGTCGATGTAGGGCAATTTGTCAATCAGTTGCCATGAAAACATCTCGACGGAAGAATTTCATGAATTTGAATAACAGAGCAGTACCCGCTGCATGCTATAAGGATTAGAACCAACACTTGCTGTCGGGCGAAAGCTCGGTGGTCTAGTGGAGATGACGCCTGTCCGGTTATCAGGAGGTCGTAGGTTCGAATCCTGCTCGAGTATGTACGCCCATGATTTTTTATCATGGCTACTACTAAAACACTGATCAATTCAGTGCTTATTTACGTCGATGTAGGGCAATTTGTCAATCAGTTGCCATGAAAACATCTCGACGGAAGAATTTCATGAATTTGAATAACAGAGCAGTACCCGCTGCATGCTATAAGGATTAGAACCAACACTTGCTGTCGGGCGAAAGCTCGGTGGTCTAGTGGAGATGACGCCTGTCCGGTTATCAGGAGGTCGTAGGTTCGAATCCTGCTCGAGTATGTACGCCCATGATTTTTTATCATGGCTACTACTAAAACACTGATCAATTCAGTGCTTATTTACGTCGATGTAGGGCAATTTGTCAATCAGTTGCCATGAAAACATCTCGACGGAAGAATTTCATGAATTTGAATAACAGAGCAGTACCCGCTGCATGCTATAAGGATTAGAACCAACACTTGCTGTCGGGCGAAAGCTCGGTGGTCTAGTGGAGATGACGCCTGTCCGGTTATCAGGAGGTCGTAGGTTCGAATCCTGCTCGAGTATGTACGCCCATGATTTTTTATCATGGCTACTACTAAAACACTGATCAATTCAGTGCTTATTTACGTCGATGTAGGGCAATTTGTCAATCAGTTGCCATGAAAACATCTCGACGGAAGAATTTCATGAATTTGAATAACAGAGCAGTACCCGCTGCATGCTATAAGGATTAGAACCAACACTTGCTGTCGGGCGAAAGCTCGGTGGTCTAGTGGAGATGACGCCTGTCCGGTTATCAGGAGGTCGTAGGTTCGAATCCTGCTCGAGTATGTACGCCCATGATTTTTTATCATGGCTACTACTAAAACACTGATCAATTCAGTGCTTATTTACGTCGATGTAGGGCAATTTGTCAATCAGTTGCCATGAAAACATCTCGACGGAAGAATTTCATGAATTTGAATAACAGAGCAGTACCCGCTGCATGCTATAAGGATTAGAACCAACACTTGCTGTCGGGCGAAAGCTCGGTGGTCTAGTGGAGATGACGCCTGTCCGGTTATCAGGAGGTCGTAGGTTCGAATCCTGCTCGAGTATGTACGCCCATGATTTTTTTATCATGGCTACTACTAAAACACTGATCAATTCAGTGCTTATTTACGTCGATGTAGGGCAATTTGTCAATCAGTTGCCATGAAAACATCTCGACGGAAGAATTTCATGAATTTGAAAAACAATAAGATGTTGATGAAATTTAGTGAAGGTGTCTGTTTATCTGAACAAAATAGAAATTATAAGTCGCATGTTGTCAAGCAGTGCTATGATTTTTGTTTTTTAGCAATGATACTTTTGTGTAATTTTTATTTTTCATGAAATAATTAAGATAACTCTCAATCTTAATCACTGCCTGCACTTTAACCATTTCTTCACGATCATCCTGTTGCTAGATGTGAATAGCGTTGCGCAAACTTGAATGAAAACCAAATTAAGCCTATAGGAGTTTGATTCCATTATGACATGGCGTTTCAGCCTCGCTACTAAAAATGACGTATGTTTGTTAGGTTGCTTCCTTGTTTGTTTGTTTTTGCTTGTTGTTGTTTTTTTGGCATAAGGCCAAAATCCCAAAATTTTACCTTATGTCGTTCCTACTGCTGTCAATTGATTCAAAGCGAGTTGTGTCAATAAGTTTTAACGAATACGAAAACTTCAGTATTTTCCATCGTTCCTATAGCTCCCGTCTTTGTTTTATTTCCAGTATAACAATGCATGTACTAGATCTTATTTGATAGACTGTCTTAACTGCCTTTATACTGTTCACTGATAAGATGCATATATCATGTTTTGATCTCTCGATCTCTCTCTCTGACCATCTCCAAGCTCAAGTTTCTGTTTACAAGTGATTTTTTTCAATTTCAATGCTGATTTATTTTCATATTTCTCAGTTTTAAAAAAATGCATGCAATATAACAAAATCTAGCTTAAATGTACGATAAAATATTACTAACATAGAACATGGCATGGGATGTGTCAGTTTCGATCAAAGGAACATCGAGTGGCATAGAGAAAATCAGTTAATACGATGGAACTTTATCTAATACTTAAAGGGAAAGTAAACCCAAAGAGCAATGTGGATTGAGTGAAAGCAGTAATATTAGTAGAACACATCAGTGAAAGTTTGAGGAAAATCGGGCAATCGATGCAAAAGTTATGAATTTTTAAAGTTTTGGTGTTGCAACTGCTGGGTAAGGAGACTACTAGAGGTTATGACGTATGAGTGGACTAAAATATAAAGAAAATAAAAAGGGAATTCAATAAAAATTCATTTTTCATTAAAATTACACATTCCATCTGCTTGATACTGACATATGTTAGGGGTAGCACTTATTCCCCCTGCTTTCTGAAAGCGGTTAGTCAAGAACTCTTTCATTTTGCTAGAAAAGTGAATTTTTGTGGAATTCCTTTTATATTTTCTTTATATTGTGGTCCTCTCATACGTCATAACCTCTAGTAGTCTCCTCATCCAGCGGTTCCAACACCAAAACTTTAAAAATTCATAACTTTTGCATCGATTGTCCGATTTTCCTCAAACTTTCACTGATGTGTTCTACTAATGTTACTGCTTTTACTCAATCCACATTGCTCTTTGGGTTTGTGTTCCCTTTAAAAGCCGGCTTGTTAAGCGTTGGTTCCGACAGAAGCCTAGTGCGAAGAACAAGATATTACAATTTAGGACCGAAGTAAAGGGAAAAGGAGATATATACTCGGGGGTACTCGTATAGAAGATTCTTCCTAAATGCAAACATAGGAGAACAAATAGATTTTGTACTAAAATATGTGGATTCATTGAATTAAGAAAATATTGGTTAAAAACAGATCGGGGGAGTTTGGAAAGCAAAATAAGAAAAGATGTCCCAAGTTTCTCTTTAATTGCCTCATCGCTGAATCAGAAAATTACTACAATTCGTGTTGTGACATTTATAGAATGATAAAAAGGAAAATAAAAGGACAATCCACGCATTTTCATATTTTTGAAATAAATGAAAAGTACATCACATGATGGGGTATATTATTCCCGCTGCTTTCTGAAGGAAATAAGCACGGTGATCTTTCATTATACTCGAGAAATGAAATTATGCTTTTATACTTGTACATCTGTGGCATAAAGACAACAGCCGTGGCCCACTTAATCAAGCGATGCATTATTTACACTCAATATCGCCATGGTTTGTATGTTGCTATTATGTACCACTGGATGTCATGATACTTGTTACGTATTTTGAGTTAATTGTTACTTTGTAATCATGTTGCAGGGCCCCAACAGTATCTTCACCACCGATGGGGCTACCCTGGGTAAAGGGTACAAATAAATCAATTTAAAAAAGCGGTACATAGATTAAACTATAAACTTTTAAAGATTTATAACTTAACAGATAATTGGACAGATATAACTGGAAAGATTTCTGGATTTCCTCAAACTTCGCTAATGAATACTGCTAGTATTTCTGCATACTGAATACAAGGGTAACCCTTTAAGGTTACTTCTCAGTCTCTGTGTGAAATGGTATCACCAAAAATGATAAATGCTAGCATTGTATTTCCATAAAAGTGCTGTCGTTTCAAACCTAATTGTGACACGCTATTTAAAAAAAAATATACTACATAATCTGTAAAAAACGTTTACTTCGAGAGGGACAATATAATTTTCAAATGATTATTTTGTGCGGTTTTGCTCTGATGTTCAGTAGGTTACCCGGATTTCCTTTGAGTGATTTTTGGATTGATACTTTTTACTCTTTGACAATTTCCTTCCGTAATACGTGATAGAACTATCAGACGAACAGAACTTTTTGACATAATGAATCATTTGTGCCTTACGATTCAATTACATTTTTATTCTTGTAGATTTATCATCGCATCAAGTAGAACTTACTCTACTAGAAAAAATACATGCCCGTATGTGTGAAGTGTTCATCAGGAAATACGAAAATAAAGCAGGTTATTTTTTCTTTTCTGCACCTTTTTTTTTTCAAATCTTGAAATCATGCATAGTCTACGAATCGAATTAAAGCATAAAAGAATAAATAAATTTTGACGCTTGCGATACTGTGCGTCATGTATAGCTTGCATCGTAAAGCCGTCCACGTGCACCTTCCTAATCACTTCACATTCAGTGTTTGTGAAAGGTAATCTTGCAGTAGCAATTGCAAGAGAAGCTAGCAGAAGGTAGAGTCAAACCACAAGCAAGGAGTAAGAAAAGGCCCACGTTGTCACGAGCCATCAAATAACAAGGCGCCAACCATGAAGACTTAGCCAAGAAACCACCACGCAGCGACAATTGTGTGGGGAACGTGCGCTAGTTTTTCTGTTAGTGTCGTTAATTTCTTCATCTAATCTCTAGAATTAATGGGAAGTCCCAAGTCAAGCCATTTCAAAACGACTTTTTTGGAATGTTGTGAACAAACTGTGAAGAGTATACATGTATCACAACTTTCGTGACGATTCTCGTAGTCGTACCGTGGGAGACTTTGCGAGATTGCGAGATGTTTGGCAAGATCTTAGTTATAGACTAAGTTGTAATGTTGGTATCTCCATGGATTTCAAGGAGTCTTCGGGGGTTTCTTATTGCGAGGAGAAAGCAGGATTTTCCAAGATGTTTAGAAGAAATCATCACATGAAGACAGCCAATTCCATTGAGTTATTCTTTGACCGCATCCATCCGATGAGAATCGCAATATGATAAACGGCCCTCCGTGGCACCACGCAGAATTACAGGATAACTTTCGACGAAATCTCCACCATTTTCAATGCACGTTATCTCATTCTAAGGCTTATACAAGTGGCCCCTAACAACGGATGATTTGTAGGGACGTATTTTATATTCATGCATGGAGCTGTTAGAATGTTTTGTAGCGCCATGGTTCATCATGTGTACATGACGTGTGGGATTTTGGGGTGGACTGGGTTCAGCCTGGTTTGCCGTTTGTTCCCTGCAGAAAACTCACAGGTTACGAAGCAATGGATATAGCAGGAATATTGAAATTGGTCCCTACACTAGAGTTCGAAGGGGAGTGGGGGGGGGGGGGATCTCTACCCATTAATGTAAAAAGTGAAACACCTGTTGAGGATACCACAGCTGATGCCTTCAGTGGCTGCTGTCAATGCAAGATGGCAAACACATTACGACATGCAGCTTCCTGAAATCATGGCTCTGATCGTGTTGAGATGCGCGTCCCTGCTCGCTGCAGGTTGACATCACAGTCTCTCTCTTTTTTTTTCTTTCTTTTTTTTCGTTTAACCCGGACTTTAGTTTGTATGATATAGCTATTGGAGTACCGGATTGCCTACCTTAACACACCCCTGTGAGCGCGTCGGGCGTAATCGCATTAGAACTGCTGCAGAAAAAGTCGCGCGTTTGGCAACACGAAGTTTCTTCCGGCAAAATGACTTGTGCAAGCTATTGATTGTTGTACTACACTGTAGCAGTCTGCGCCTGGTGGGGTTCTGCTCTTTTCGGAAATACTTGCCAGACCAATTTTCATCAAATTTTGTCGCGAGGTGGCGCTTGGTATCAGAATATCATGGGGGGATTGAAAAGGAAACGTCACTCAGTTTTCAAGTGACTTGAAAGAGGAGGAGGAAGTGGGGGTGGGGGTGGAGTGACGAATTCGGAGCGTACGTAGGACATAAGGATATTGCATAACTTTCCTATTCAGTTAAATTCTAATAACGGGTAAATAAATCAACAAGGCGTAGGCCTAAATAACACATTCAACGTGACAATAATTCTGCTATTAGGTTATCCATGTGTAGATTGACCGTGTTGTGTAACATACGTTCGCGCTGACTCTATCAGTGTCTATTAGAATGTCGAAATTATATTAACTTGAATATTTTCATAGGTGTTTGCGCCATTATATTTTCAAAATGGGCTTATAGACCGACTGTCTACCACAGTGAGCGTTGTAGGTGACCACTGTACACTAACGGACGGGACAGCGGGGTGTTAAAAATATACAAAGGGTCTAGTTTTATTCCATTGTTGTAGGCCTATTTCATTTTGTAATATAAGAAATTTGCAGTCACATCGTCAATGGCTATAGAAGATGGATACACGCAAGCGAATAAAGACACTCGAAGGCTAAAACAAAGCACAAGAAAAACTGAAAAAGCAACATTTTGTCCACAAGAGCAGATAGTTTTTTAAAAGAATCTTTTCTTTTCTATTCACAATCTATGTAGGGCGCTATCAGTGTTTTCTTCCTTAATCTGCTTTGGTGTTCTTGTATACTCTTTCTTAGAGTGTTGTTATAATTAACATATCGTGCTTGTTTATTTGAACTAAAGCCCCTATATTATGAATTACTTACTAAATTCAATTTACATAAATTGCTGTATATATGATATTTTTTTTAAAAGGAAGAAACGACAATATCTAATACAATAATAAAGAAGTTGGTCAATTTTCTGCTCTGATGGAGGCTGATGGCTTGCGTATTATTTTCGAAGAGCTAATTAAAACGCAAGAATATTTTGTTCGCATCTGTTTTCCTACCTCCCCGTGACCCCATCCTATGTTTACCCTTCTATCGTCTTCATAATGTTCCTCTCTTGTCCGCCGCTGATCGTATATTCTTTGATGGACGGGTTTTTTCCCTCGCAGCAGCTACCGTGCGAAGCCACGTGTTGCGCCAAACTCATCTATTCCACCTATACATGTACAATGTATTTAATAAATTGGTAGATAGAAATCGATCGGATGGGCGGGAAAGCTACAGGAGTAAATCAAATTTGGGATGCCTTTAAGGCGACGTCACGTTTTCACCACCAGTCGTTTATTTTCCTCGGGGATGAAGCTCATGTCGCACACACGCACACACACACACACACACACACACACACACACACACACACACGCAAATATATATAAACTGTACACGCATTCTCCCTTTCTATTTTTTTTAACCGATCTATATTGCCTGATTCTGTCATTATGCCTATCTCTCCCCCCCCCCCCTCTCTCTCTCTTTTAATCTCATTTTCTCCGGGGGAAAACTACTCCACGAAAGACTTTTCGCAACAATTTCTATGAATCAGTTGTACAGGTGACAATCTTCAGATGAGAAATTTGCGGTTCATTTTGTATGCTCTGTGTTTTAGTTAGGGAGGATAGGAAGAACCGTTTTCTGGTGGGGAAGTCAATATTATACAGTATGTTACTCTTCATCCTAGCTGAGCATATATATCGGCACCAAGCAATTATATGTCAATATAATCCCAAGCCTTTCCATCCCCACCCCAATATACTTGCTGTGAAACATGATGAAGAATCTAAGCTTTGTTTTGTTTTTATTGTTTAGTTTTGTTTGTCTGTTCGTTCGTTTGTTTGTTTTGGATGTAACATTTTATTCATTTCCCTCGCAAAATTGGAAGCACTGTTTTCCTTGGAATCACAAGGCATTAATTTTGTCTTCGGTCGGTGCAGCATTTTCCACACCACATGGAATTATACGTATTTTAATGTCCCAATACACGTATAGGCTATGCAAGTATTGTACCATTGAGTCACATTACTTACATGCTAAGCTCTTTGTAGCACTGGTAAAAACAGGATGCAATATTGTTTACCGTCCGAATATTACTGGGAAATAGAATTGCGATTTTTATCTTATTTTTTTTAGGGATGAAAAACATCATGTTAGCTGACCTTTTCTAACGTCAAAAACGTCACAATGTAGTTGCCTTGATGGGACCGCGCTGCTAGAGACAATCAGGACATGAATTTAAAATTAGTTAGGTGTCCAACAAGACGGTAGTAGCGATTGTTAATCAGGAAATCTTGTGGGGAAAATTACGGGAAAATCAAAAGCCGTTGAAAAATGTCTCCGTATCATAAGCGGCCTCGCCAATGCATTCGAGACGAGCTTGATGGAACAATTTCAGCATCCTTAGTCTGCAATATATCATACTTACAGCACTCCCCTTTGTCCCATGAAGTAATATATTTCGTTCGCGCCAAGTTCATCTACCCCTGATTCTGTCCTACCTGCACGGCACGCGAAGAGAAAAAAAATCTTTGCCCACTTTGTCTTGTCACACATCAGCGTAGATAAAAGTGTACATGTACGTCGGCTAAGGGGCAAGAAATATAGTTAAGCATTTATTATTCCCCACGATCTTTGTAAACGCCTAAATGCACAATTAGATCAGTTCAGCCTTTGGCGATGCGTTGTATTTTCAGCTATGGTCCATCCGATAATACAGCGTGACCTGTGGAGAGAAAGAAAATTTCCTTGTGCCTTTTTTTTTTTCTTGTTGTTAAGTTTACACTATTTTTCAGAGACGCTATGGTGAACGAATAGTTGAAAAAAAAAACACACACGAAGCAAGCTGTCTGTCGTGCTTGAGGTTGGGGAAAGATCTATATTGACAATGAGCATGACCAGGAGATATCACCCCTGAAACTTCAGGTTTCTGCTTACGTTCAAGTCGATATTTTTAGTTTGTCTTTTAGTTTCTCTTCAAACAATTTTTTTTTTCAAAAAGGATGAAAATGAAATACGAACTTCAAATCAGCACGAGTGCGTCGTGTTTATTGTATACGAACGTCATGTTCATATACCAAATCGCAAACCTCCGAGCGCCGCCATATGGAAAGATTTACAGATGCACTCAAAATCTTTCCTGGGTCAGACATGCGGTCTCCGATGAGTGTATATCAGCGAAAGCTTGGCTTCTTCTTTTTGCTTCTGCTGCTTCAGCATCGGAAGAGACGGAGGGGCCGAGCCGTGACGATACGGGATATTACTAGCTGGCCACGATCGGGTTACTGTTTACTCTAGGACGCACACCGTGAAGTATTGGCTAATCTCAGGCGCGTTCACACACAGACACAGACACACACACGCACACACATGCACACACATACACAAGCACAAGCACATACACACAACACACACATACACACACACACACACACACACACTGTTGTTGGTCTGTCCGCCGTCCACTCTATACTGCGTGACAGGACTCGTAAATGACACCTTTATAGACAACGTGCACCAGCCGGTCATGAAAACTGAGTTAATATTCTAATCATATTCTGATATTCTGGTTGCATGATCTCTAGCAATCAGACACGGTTAATGGTTACACCTACTCTAATGTCTTTTTTTAGACATTGGTCAACCGTTTCTTTGTATACGTCATCTATTTACCCTCCCAGAAAGGAAAAAAATGGCGTCCTAATCGCCATTTCATCGAGAATGAATATAACAGCCACTTGGAAAGAAAAACAAAAATTGATTTGATTTACGTCATGGGAAACTCGATTGGATAATCAAAATATATCAATGTGTATGGAACGAAAGATAGAAGGGGGATAGAGAAGGGGCGGGGAGGAAGGGAGAATGCCACCACTGATAAAATAGCATTTTTCAATCTCTTTGTTACACGCAACAAACATGTTACGTCTACGTATAAGAATCGTCATCCCCACTGCACCAAAACAAACCAAGCCGAGCATTTCTTTCCTGCATGAATACCTAGTATGAAAAATGTGTTAAACTAACAATTCTATCAAGAAAATTGTATGCTGTTTATAGACCAATCAGCTTACAAGATCAAATAACCTGTTTTACTGAATTGTGGCACAGGTCTTCATTATAGCGATATCTTCACTTGATGTGAAAACACCGATTTCTTGTAAAGTATGTTTTCCCCCGACGGTGAGGGCGTTATTATCTTTGATTTTACTACACACCTCGCTTTACTATTAATGCTTGCAGGAGCGAGTCACTTTATACGCGAGCTTACCAGAATGACAGGTTATTTACCTTTAAATAGTTTGAAATAATGAATTTAATGCTGATCAAGAACATTAGATCCACCATTCATTTGGTAACAATAGTTACGTGCTATCGTTTTTAAGAAACATTGTCAATTTAGCATTCCATATGTCATTGTACTAGCCATAGGTCTACCTCATCAAGTTGAACAATATAGGAATTTTACCTCAGTATCTCTGTAGTGATTACGATGGATCTAATTTGATACGTCTTAAATCGTTCGTAGTTGTCCGAACTCATCATTTCGTTACAGGAGCTGACAAGCGCTCATGCGGCTGAGGCGGACGGACAAACGAGCAAAATGATTGCTGCTATACTACGACCGTGCGTCCCCTTTCTGGTGTGCCGCTTGTGAACAAAGAAGTAATTCGTTGACAAATCAAAAACTTGTCCCGAAGATTTGGAAAGAAACGGACAGAAGAAAAATATGATTGGGATGGGAAGAGATGTTTGCTATTGATAATGAACGCTATCTCCCTGAATGATTATACTTGTCGATTCGATGTGATTATGGTGGTATAGTTTTGACTATATCGTATGTCCTCCAAAAAAGTTACAACGGGACCCTCCGCAACAATAACTTTAGAAATAGTGAATCAATTCAAATACAATTTCAGTGTACGAAACTATAACTTATTACCCACGTCTTGCAGAAAACCCCATCCGATTTGCTTCACTGGTCAAAGAGAAATGAGGATTTTTGTAGAGCATGTCAGGAATCCTTTCCCTCCAAGTTCTGTCCATTGTGTTCACATAACAATAAATATGCAGCTCCAAGAGCATCCAAGTGCTAAACTTGGAAGAATCACATCCACGACATGCTTCACAACGATTCACATTTCTCTGTGACCCCTTAATCAAACTGAATGGGGCTTCCTGCTAAATAGAGCTAAGCTGTTATATTTTTAGACCCTGAAATAGTATTCAGACAGTTTAATCATACTGGAATTTATCAATGCAAAAATCCAATTGTATCTTTTTTTAAGGGGGGGGGGGGGACATTCTGTACTTCATAGGCTCGAATTTGAAGAACTACTCTACATTTTCGCTCTTGCTTGAACTAGATCTCATCTACATCGTTTTGTCTGATATTTCGCAGTCAGGGTAGGGGTGAAATCATTACGATTTCTTTCAATTCAATCCTTTTTTTTTTCCTTGTCTTTTTTTTTTTGGTCGTCGGCATCGCTTATATGGCTGAGCTAAAAACGCGAAAGCAGATTTCGTGTGTGATAAATGAGTTCTTCTTGGACACCTCACATTCTGCTCATTCACATCAGTCTTCGATCGGCTTGGTTGAATAACAGTGAGGAAAATGTCCATTCATTATTTTTTTCTGTGAAAATCAGCATGCAAAGCCAGAAGCTAATCAGCAATATACGTCTATCGCTGATGATATCACTTACCACAATAATCTTTCTTATTTTAAGGCTTCTTTTTAAGAGCCTCTTTCTATCCTGCATAACTTTTTTTTTTCCAATTTTAATCGAGTTTCGCGAAAGTGGAATTAATCGCCTCGAATGGTATTTGCGATGAGTATTTTAAGTACGTTGTAAAATCACGTCGCTCGAATAAAGCAGCAAGGCAATTTCCGCGAACCTCACGCTGAGAATATCAACTAGGGTCGTGGATTTCGACAAAAGGTGAAGAATTATTCCGCATCATCAGTCGCCCACGCGTCCTCTTGAATTCAAATGAATTGGGGAACGAAAGTATGTCAGTACGCGGACACGAGGTTGCGGAGAAGAAATGAGCGGCAGTGGCTGTGATAAGTTTCACGCTGGCACGTGCATTTTTATTGATTATTATTGTTTATTTATTGTGTAGGGGTGTGTGTGTGTGTTTGTGTGTGTGTATGTGTAGGGGTGTGTGTGTGTGTTTGTGTGTGTGTATGTGTAGGGGTGTGTGTGGGGTGTGTATGTGTGTGTGAATGAGAGAGAGGGAGAGGAGCAGAGACAGACAGGCAGACCAAACAGACAGACGGATAGAGTGCGGTGAGTTAGGTGGCTATGTATTGCCCTGCGACGACAGACACATGAAAAAAAAAAAATGAACGGAATATTCCAAGGAAAATTGTTGTTTTCAGAAATCACATGATCAGCATCACGGACAACGATCAAAGTTGATTTCTGATTCGAATACTGATTTTTATGTGTAAAAGTTGTAGCTGTGTTTTCATTTCCTCTAAGCTGTGTGTAGGATCACTACTAAGTTACGAAATTTCCCCCTGTACGAAAATCAGAATCCTTTTGTTTTTCAGGCAAATCGCTCAAATCTGAGCCTATTTTCACTTGAAGAGTTCATGATGTTGATTTGACACTTTGAAACGAAATCTCCGACTGCATATCGTACCCCTCCCCCTTCCACCCCAAAAGGATGAAGAAAAGGAATGGGTGCGATTCGAAATTAGATCCGGGTCACTGTAGATCTGCAGTCCATGTGGTACTACCATCTAAGATGTAAAGCAAGATTTTAGTTCATATTGGAAATAGGTCTGACATTAGAACAAAACAAAATGAAGGCAAGGAACACTTTTCTCCCCCCCCCCCCCACCGGAGTTCATGAGTGAATCGAACGGAATTGTAGAACGTAGAACGGACAGAAGAATATGGCAGTTCTGTTGATCGTCCAGTAACTCTACTGTCGTGGTCTCTCTTTTTGTTTTTATCTACTGTCTCAAAAGTTTACTGTATAATATTTGCGTCCATTGTCTTATGATACATTGACAGCATCAGGCCAAGCGCATTTTGCTTGTGCATGTCAGTGAAAGATAATTTCGCTTTCTGCTTTTATTCGCAGCAAGGAGAGGTGGACGAATTAAACACAGCCACTCTTTCCGTCGATTTGGATGCGAATATACATCACCATGACAACGGAAGTGCCTATTCTTCTGTTGTCTGCGATGTTCATAGTCACGGTACCAGGGGTCTTCTCCAGATGCAACATACGTAAGTTATTTTCAAGTGGTTGTTGTTATTGATGTCATGAGGGAAAAGTGATTCCACTTTTATCTTTTCTGTTCAAAATCACTGTGATAAACAATAGCTGTATATTATTCAAACAACTCTTTTTCTTCTCCTTAAGGTCAAAAGACCTCAATCTGATTTATTGTGTTTACCATTTGAAAATAATGAATCGCGATGGTTTGACGTGTGCTTGTGTACTATAGAAATGTGTAATTATGTGTGCTCGGGGATTATCGCTCTCTCTCTCTCTCTCTCTCTTTCAGCAAAAATTCCCGCTAAAACCGCCTATAACTTCACCTACACGGTCACCAAGAATGAGTCAGCAACTGAAGCCGGAGCAAAATACCGTCTCGACGTCAGAGTAGATTGGTCATCGATTGACACCGCCGGTACACACAACTTGTAGACGTATACCTCTCAGTACTACCTGACTTGTCTATCATTGGAGTATGGTAGCCATCATTCGAAAAAAAAAAATATTATGTCACGCTGAATAACTATCGCATACGATTATTTTCGTTCTGATAAGATACAGGCTTTAATCAAATTGGTCAAAAACTTAGTGACACAACATAAAATATTATAATTTTTGCTGCAAAGAGTACTTTAGACGAGGGGGTTCACCATGTCCAGCCGTCCACCTTGCCCGCCTGACCGATGAGTATAAATCAGTAGCTGACTGCTCAAAAATGAAATATGGCTCAAAAAAAGAAAAGAAAGTGGAAAAATGATACATGACAAAGTAAATGACTACCAGTATCGTGATAGACCCTACTACTACTACGTCTACAATAATTGTGATAGTGATGATGCTCAGTAATGATAATATCAATATGAATGCTAGTGATTATATCAACGATAGTGATTATATCAACGATAGTGATACTGATATGTGTGCCATGCACTTACTAAACCATTAAGAGGCATGGAAAGATTTACGAAGAAAGTTAGTCGAGCAACTGCAAGACAAACATAATTATCTTCAGTCTGGATTTTGATGCCACGAGATAATATAGTCTGTATCCGTAAAATAATGGAAAGGAGTTCCATAAAATGGGACACGAACCGCTAACGCGTCTTCGCCAACTGTTCTTCGAAGCGATAGATTTTTACACCCTCTTCTTGTATACTAAGCAGGAATAGCTCATGTATGTAAAAGTTTGCCGTCTGAACGCGATGATCTCACAATCACATGTTTTCTCATGAATACCACTCAGGATTCATCTGCACCTTTTTGATGTTTTTCTTTTCTTTTCTTTTCTTTTTTTAAATCAGAAATGCGCGGGAACTTTACCGGATTTGCTGCCCGTCTTCTGACATCAGCAGCGGCATCAAGCGACAAGCCATTCCATGTTTCGTGTATCAACGGTTTACTTGATTATACCTACACTGTAAGTTTTGTACGAAACGACATTTTCAATTCAAGTTGCTTTTGTATGTGTGTGCGTGTATGTGTATGTGTTTATGTGTGCATTTGTATATGTGTGTGTTGTAATTATCAAAATATCACATAATGTTCATTACAATTTAGTGTTGAACTGATTTTTCCTCGTAATTTCAACGTAAATGATTAATATTATCAATTAGCACGTACGTCATTTCGCTCTTTGCCATTGCCCATTTTTAATTATTCATCTTTCTTTTCGATTCACAATAATGACCATATTTGGAATGACTTTATTTTGTATGCATTTTGAATCGTCTAAGAGTACCTTGTGATCTGAAAATGAAAAAAACATAGGGCCTATTGAGTATGGTTTTACCAAGCAAAAGTAGTTTTAGTTTGCAGAAATAATTCAGATATCGCAATCGTAACTGTATAGGATGGTACCCTTTTCACGCAGACATGAGTATAAGTATCATGACATTTTACGATATTTTATGAAGTAATTCGCATATCACTTGTTGTTTTTTCTTTCCAGAACCGCACAACGATCGTCTTTGAGAACGTAAATTTTGGATTTGAATATCAATTTCGAGTAAGTTAAGCGTGACAGTACAGTTTAGCATCACAGTATACACTGTAGTTTGGTCTTGCTGAATGTACTGGGAACGAAAGGCTGCGCATTTAACTTGATGACAAATGATAATGGATGATTATGATAATAATGATCATTATTATCCAGAGCGATATAAATGATGGTAATAAGAATAAGAATAAGAATAAGATAATGACGATAATGATAACTTTTATTATAATTATCATTAGTAGTAGTAGTTGTATAAGTATTATTATTATCATCATTATTATTATTACTATTATTATTATTATTATCATCATCATCATCATCATCATCATCGTCATCATCAATATCAATAATTATTCTAAAGTCATACATTTTTGTCAGCTAAGGAGAGACTTACAAAACGGCGTACACATTCTTTTCAAAACTCACACCAAACCATGATCAGTGATATCCATGAAGCGATGTCTCAAAGCATGCTTCACTTTTGTATCATTATTTTGTGCATTTCTTCTTCTCAGATAAGAAGTGCCCGCGTGAATGGCGATCCGGAGATGTCTGACAAATATCGAAAAGCAGAAACGCAAACACCAGGTATGTTTACTCGTGTGTGTGTGTGTGTGTGTGTGTGTGTTAATTTTGATACTTACAGGGGAATGTTATTGAAGTATATTTATATCGAGTGAATGCACATTATACGTAAGTAGAAAACATTAGTAAAGTCTGAGGAAAGTCGTACAATCCGTTCAAAAATTATGATTTTTTTCAAAAAGTTTCGGTGCCGACATCGATCGAAGAGAAGACTACAACAGTTCGTGGCGTCATCGCAGGGCAAGAAATATGAAGAAAATCTAAAGAGAATTCAACATATTTTCACTTTTTTAGCATATCATGAAAGAGCACTTGACGTACAACCTCATTCAGAAAGCAGCAGAAATAGTACTACACTTAACATTTTTATCAGTAACCTGTCGCGAGAAAGTGTGCTTTTCACAAGAAACAAAAATGAAAATTTTGTTTTGTCTTCTCATCCAGCAATGGCGGCACCGAAACTGTAAATATTCATAATGGTTGATGGGATAATATACCCTTCAAATATTGCTCCATTCCCTCAATCATAATATGTATTCGGGTTTCCTTCCCCTTCAAATCTGTCTCCTCCAAGAAATTTGAATTTTGCGTGGATATCCTAAACGGCACATCCGACTTCCATTGACAGTTACGTAATAACGTTGTTATTTGTCGGTTTGTCTGGGTTTTTCTTTTCCATTTTTTTTTTTTGGCCACACCCACGTCAAGCTCAGCTTTCAAGATACAGTGAGACATATTATTCTCTTATCTTTTTTTTCTTATTGTGACGTAATACTGCTGTTTCCAACAGTTGTCAATATCATAAACGGAAAATATAATGTTCTTTCCTCAAAATAAGACCGCTTTGTGATATTTCTTTTTTTTTTTTTTTGGATTGCAGATTGCTACGAAACGACAGGAGACGAGAGCTTTTGCATCAAACAACGTAAGTATAACAACATATGTATGCATGTGTATATACATATATTTATTTATTTATTCATTTGTGTATTCATTTCTTTATTTACCAGTTTTGATAAATTTCTTTTCTTGATTTAGGTGGAAATGGCAGTGACAGAGAAGAGGCAACCTGCTTTGACCTCGCCTAGTTACGTAGACGCCTTGAATCAGAATGGGAAGGTGCATGAGGGGGACTTCTTAAATCTTACCGAGATATAACTTGCTTGAGACAGTAGGACACCTTGGCACCTTGTATGGCGAGTCACCTAGCTTGGCCTTAACAAGGCGCATAACAATTATTGAACGAGACGCATAAATATGAAAATATTTAATACATTCCTTCGTTATCTTTGCAGCCGTAGGGGAGACGAATGCACCACGACACTTGGTCGCCTCCTGTCAAGTTGCGGATCACGGAACCAACCTGACCGAGGTCTCCGTGAGCTGGTTACCACCCTTACATGCAAAGGGCAACTTGAGTGCATTCAGCGTGATATACAGTAACGTCACAACTACTCAAAATGACGTCATTAAACAAGTCAACGTTGCAGAGGTGCTCACACAGAGATTTCTTTTGTCTGTCCCCCCCCCCCCCCCCCTCTCTCTCTCTCTCTGGCGCTCCGTTCCTATTTAACTGAAATGTGCAACTGTTGTTTTCTTCCAGTAGATTGTAGCTTCCATGTGCATTCAGACACAACGTTTGCCCAATGATTTTCGGTGGAAGTCCCTGTTTTCAGGCACTTTCTTTGATTTTTCGGACCTTTATTTTTGAGGATTTTTTTTTCTTATAAACTTGGTTACCCCTCCACCGAAACCCCGAATCCTCCTCCGGGCGGTAATAACTCCCTTAAACTCCGGGCTGGCCCGGGGGGGGGGGGGGGGGGGGGGGTATCGGTGATACTGTCTATTAAAAAAGCATGCACACATTGTAAATTGATGCACTTTTGAGGCGGTCTGTGCTAATAACTGTGGATTTCAGGTGCAGTGCTATGGTGCCTTTAGTCAGATATTTTATTTCTTAACGTACGTATTTGATCATACAGTACTAGTGAAAGGTAGGAACATCTCGATGCAAGCAAACTGGAAAAAAAAAACATGTCGAAGCTTGGTCATAAGTGTATACAAAAGTGATAGTAGTAGTAGAAGTAGTAGTAGTAGTGGTAGTACATTTTGTAGTGGTTGTAGCAGTAGTAGTAGTAGTAGTAGGTAGGTAGGTAGGTAGGTAGGTAGTAGTAGTAGTAGTAGTAGTAGTAGTAGTAGTAGAAGTCGTGATAGTAGTAGTAGAAGTAGTAGAAGTAGTAGTAGTAGTAGTAGTAGTAGAAGTAGTGGTGGTAGTAGTAGAAGTAGTAGTAGTAGTAGTAGTAGTAGTAGTAGTAGAAGAAGAAGAAGAAGAAGAAGAAGAAGAAGCAGCAGTAGTAGAAGTTAACGTTGTTATCATAATAAATGATACGGGTAGTGAAGTATAATGAAACGAGAACTATAGGCCTTCTATATTATTGTCTTTTAGTTTGACATGTCATGTTCTTTTGTTCTCTTTACAGAGTGGGTGGGATGGGAGACGTTCATTCCGCTTCAATCATTCTGCATATCTTCAGTCCGGAAAAACTTATAGAATAACCGTAAGTAATATCATTACTTCCTTGAAATTGAAAAAAAAAAATACACCAATGAAATAGTTCTGTCATCTGTGGGGTATTAGTAGTGCAGTTAAAGGGGATTTGTTGTTGTTGTTGTTGTTGTGGTTGTTGTTGTTGAAATGTTCTCTGATAACACTTTTTTGGGCACTGGATTATGATTTTATTTCATTTTATTATTATTTTTTTTTTTTTTTTTGGGGGGGGGGGGGAGGAACGAATACCCATTCGCCACAATGATATTTCTAGTTTGTATGTATAATGGTCCACCTGGTGTACACGCTCAATTTGAAATTATTTGTATTATTTCTTTTCTTTTATGTTCAACTACTCCCTGATGTGTTTCGTTAAGTTGGTTGGAGATGCGCAAGGGTCATAGTGATTATGATTGCTTTTTTCCAACCCGGCACCTTAGGGAAGCTCAACAGGGAAAGCCTGACACTTTTATTTGTTTCTCTGTTATCACTTGTATTGTTTTGCAAATGCCGAATAAATAAATTAATAAATAAATAATAATAATACTAATAATGATGATGATAATAATAATAAGAATAATGATAATAATAATAATAATAATAATAATAATAATAATAACGGACGTCATTGGACCTATGTATCGTTGTGTGGTTGGTTTATGTTTGTAACAATGAAGTACATTGTACTGTGGTAGATTTTTTTTTTTTGCAAGTCGAATTACTACGATACCTACTGGCAACTGGGTTCTCAACATAGACGGGCATCCCACTAAGCAGGGAGGCAGGGGCCATTAACCTTTTTTTTAATTATTATATTATTTTACTATTTTTGCTGACCCAGACCCTTAAATTTATGCTAATGTTTACTGTCTCCTCGCTGTCTCACTTCTTCAAAAGAAGGCACGTCTTAGTGAATTTTATTTTTCATAGAAGTTTGGATAATGCTAAATTCTATTTCAATAAATACATATCACGTAGGCCTAATATTCTGGAATAAAATAGAGCTCAGCGTACTGACCTCTGCCTGTCAATCATTTCTTCGCCCCTCCCCTCTCCTGCCACCCTCTGTATTTGCCTTATGTGGTTCAAAAGGTCCTGCCTTATACGACGGACGGGAAAGGATACTATAACACCACCGTAGTTCTGAACACGACTACACATTGCAGTAAGTATTAGTTGCTTTTTTTTTTTTTTTTTTGCTCTTCGGTTGGTAGTATTATGTTTATTTTTATCATCTTTTGACGTTTTCCATCACCTAATTTACTCAAGTGGTCAAGAATCCTTAAACAAAAAACAGCATCACCGTAAGCTCAACGTTCCATTGAGGTTCATATCTAATGCAACACTTCACTCTTTTACCCTTCAATGGCCCAATACTGAGCCATGATTTTTTATTCAATATCACACGGCATTGCAAAATTAATCGTTTTTTTTTAAGCCATCTATTTCTTTGCGGATTTAAACGAATTATGCAGTTAATTGAGTAATGTAGCAGTCTCAGTAGAGTTATCCGCTCATATCCGCATATATATTGATATTTACTAAAACTTAAAGTAAAATAACTACGATGATATCTACTCGTAATTGATAATTACCAAGGCCAAAGCGAAAACAAGAAAATATTGCAGTTCGCATGTGCTAGTTCATCGTCTTTTTAAGTGTTAAGAGATGACAGAATGTTCACTTTACGATTGTTTATAAAATACGTTAGGTTTGTGTGTGCGTGTGTGTGTGTGTGTGTGTGTGTGTTTGATGATGGTCAAGGTAGAGGCATTTTGATAGAGGCTGCTCAAACTGAAATGGAATGACGTAATGCGTAAGGTATTGCGCATGCGTTGATTCTTTGTCATGTTAACTGCCTGAGGGGAAAACAAGATGTGCTTGCTTTGCCGATCTCGACGTGGGAGTTGATTGAGCCAAACAAACTCGACTCAAGGTGAAGGCTCGGTCCACAAAGACGTCGTGTAAACGGTGCATTGATGACGTGTAAACGGCGCATTAATAACGTGTAAACGACGCATTGATGACGCGAGTCTCATGCTGACACGACGTCTTCACTTCCTTGATTTGTGCATAGGCAAACCGTCGGCAGTGCCTTCGTCTACCAAGTCACCACAGAGCATAGCCCCGCCAAAGATTGAGGAAACCACAAACCCAGACAGCAACGGTTTGCACGTGAACCCCGCCCTTTTGACCAGTCTTCTCACTGTCGTGGTGGTGCTGGTGCTGTCTCTCGTGGCCTTCATCTTCGTGAGCAGACGACGGATGTCTTCATCCGAGAAAGCCGTGTTCGTCAGGTACCCGGATGAGATCAGCACCACCTACTCTTGCGCAACCAAAAAAGGTATATTATGTCACTATACATTTACCCAAAATTAGCATAGGGAAGCCATGATAACACATATCATTATCTCATACAATTTTGAGGACAAAATGTCGGCTGGCGTTTCGATGATAAGTGCGTTGATCTGGAAAATTGGCACGGCCGGACATGATTAATGTCAAACAGGAATCACACCACATGTGTACAGGTGATTGTGAACAAAGCAATCTGGCAGGTACTACTTGTATAAAAACCAATCTTTTTTACATCTGTGAGAGTACCTAAAATAGTATGTTAGTTACTGTTAGTTACACTGTAATGTAGGTTAGTACCCTTGCTGAAAAGAACAGAGTGTCACGCAATGTGTTAACAATGTGCTCACACAATCGACTATGTGAAAACGCCCAGACTTAACAGTGTGAAAATGATTTCACACTGTGGTGTTCTTTTTCGCAGAAAGTTTCACATAGCAATGTTGTTTTTCACACCGTGAATGGACGATAAACAATGCGTTCAAAATGTTAAAACGGTCGAATCTAACAGTGTGAAATCTCGTCACACTGTGTTTCACGTTGTGTTTCACACTGTGGGACATTGTGTACTTTCCAGTAGGGATAGTACATTACGTTCTATCATACTTACCTATAATTTCAGTGTCTTTTCTCTGAAGAAGCAACCTTATGAAATGTGCGTGAATTTCATGGAAAGATTAGCAATCCGACCCGATCCAATCCAACATTTCCTCTCAGATACGTACAACCTCACCAACGCACTCGGAGAGGACATCGATCCAATCCTACAGAACTTGGAGTTCGACCGATCGCTCCTGAAAATCGAGGAACTCCTCGGCAGTGGCCAGTTCGGCAACGTCTACAAGGGATTCGCCTACGGCATCAACGGCAAGGAGATGTACATTCCAGTGGCAGTGAAAAGCTTAAAAGGTGAGACACAATGCGGCGACTAAAGTCCGCCACACACCATACGACTTTCAGTCACTGAGTTGGCTCAGTCGGTAGCGCGTCTGCCTCACGATCACGCGGCCCGGGTTCGAACCCGAGTCTGGACTGAGCAATAATGTGTGTAAGCATACCGTCCCCTCTAGCAAGAGGCAAAACACTCTGTCCCTCGGATAGGACATAAAATGGAGGTCCCGTTTATGAGAGAGTAACAACTCATGCACGTAAAAGATCCCGCTTCATTCATTCATCGCAAAGAGCAGGGTGTTTAACCCGGTGAAGTAGTCCTACCTCACATCCAACTGGACCCCATGGAAGACCCTGATTATGGACTATCCAGCCATCTTCTCAGATGGAAAATGAATTAACAAATAAACGAACAAAAAACAGGACTAAGAGCGACTTTGGATCTAAAATAAACAAGCGTGCTTAAGAGGCTAATGTGATTATTTCGGATCCAAAGTCTGTGAGTCGTTATGTGAGTTAAAATATAAAGCCAGCCAGTGTGACAAAATGGAATACTGAGAGAAAAACCCCTCCGAAGTCTCTTGAATGTAGATGAGCACGGTTTAGGAGGTTTTCATGTAAATGTATAGGTTGGTGAAAATTTGCGGACAGTGTTCACGAAAGGAGGGAGCTCGTATTGCGAAGGAGTGTGTTCAGATATCCATTTCCAAAGAGAATATCCATTCAAGCATTGCGTCCCTTGATTTAACCTTTCTAAGATCCAAAGGCTCTGATGGCAGTCACTACTAGATACAGTGGACTCCCATTATAACGAAGACCTCGGGACCGGCAGTTTTATATCGAAATGTCGCTACAACCAAATAGATAAACAAGAAAAAAAAAAACCAGAGCGGATTGTGTTGGGGCCTGAATGCTTACTTCGCTGTAACTTGCGAATAATAGTGCTTATATAACGGGAGTGCACTGTACTGTTTTCTGCGTCATCTGTTTTGGGGTTGTTGTTTTTGTTTATGTTGTTGTTGTTGTTGCTCTTTTTTTTAAAGATCTTCCACACATTTTGATATCTCATCTGTAGGGGTCGGACGTACAGGCAGGGTTTATGATTATAATAAACATCGAGCGCATGAGAAGGAGTATGTTTGGCAATTATTGTGTGTTGTCCAACTTGGAAAGCAATGCTTACTTCCTAAGATAATCGAATCATTATATGGTAAATCTTCGTAGGTATATCTATATTATATGCTCAAATGGTTATTCATGAAACCATCTAGAGATAAGTAATATTTGTCGGTCAAAGAATGTAAAAAAAGTGCAACGAAAGAGAAATGTCTTTTCTGCAGATGTTGAGGATCCAAAGAGCTTGCATATGAGAGCAGGTAGTGAGTGTATAACCTGATTGAGAGGATCATATGACAAATAACCGTTGTCTATGTAAAATGAGGACATAGATTTCAAGCTTTTTGACAGCCCGTAATATCAAGATAGATTTACCAACGAGAAATCGGTGCCGGCTGGCCATTAATTCGAACGATTGACAACCTCATGCGTGGTGACGTAAATGCCGAGGGTCGGTAATGGTCGTACTTTCTAGCTCCTCTTAATGTGCCTCTCAAGATAGTATGTGCATTCCCGCCTTACTCTTTAAGAGTCTGCCCGCCCTGTTAATTCGGATTTTCCCTCCCTTCCTCTCTCCCGAGAGAGTACCAAAGGGGGAAGAGCAAGACGCTTATTAGTTTTCGTCGCCGCGGTACTCCAAGACTTGCACAGCTGTCTTGACGCGATGAAACTTCTTATTTGTGTTTCGACCACACCGTCGATGACGGAAAACCCAAACGTACCATTGAAATTGAGTACCTGTTGGACGCAACCGCTTCGACCGCTAACTAATCGAAAAAGTCCTGATCATAGCAAGCTGACATCAGCGCCCCACTTCTCTCACTGGACAGTCCAGTAGACCGTGTACACCCGGAGATTTTGTCTGCGCGTTCATTTTGCCCAACTCTTTATGACGTCCAATATTATGTCGAAACTTAAACCTTTATGTATATTTTGCGATGGATGTATGACCAAAACAAATATAACGAGTGACTCATAAATCATGTCCATCCGCATGACAATATTGATCCCTTCAAATGAAGTACGGACGCCATTTTGTTCTAGTATCTGTCGAGATAAATTTCCTGAACAACGCGATGCAAAATGAATTACCTGTACAAATAAAAAAAGGCGACAAATTCTTGTTTGGACCGTAGACGAAAGTGATGTTTCATTTAAGTGGATATATGATGCATTGACAAAATCAAACCTGATGGCAAGAAAACCAAAAATAAAAAATGATAATGAAATAAGTAAATAAATAACCGTCGCAGCAGTGGCTGGCAATGTATAACTTGTACATCGTATTTTGTGGTTTTGTCGGAGCTCATCTATTTCATCTTGATCAGTTTCCCCGGATTGACGATGATCGCTCTTGACAACGATTATCTTGTCGATTTGCGAGTTATGGAAAAAACATTGTAACCCTTGATCGAGACTTATTCTGTAAGTCGTATATCTCGTTTTCATTCCTCCGTGGTTAATTGCTAGAATCTGAAATCGTCGTCGCAGGAAGAACGAATGGACAAAGACAGGATAGATTAATTTGTTTCAATAGCACTGCCAGTTAGATTGATATTGATCAGTGGAAATCCAACAGATGCCATTTTCGAAATTGCTTGCGACTTTGACGAGTCCGTTCATGAAGTCGTTGACGAAGTTACCTCGTTCTCTTTTCGTCCGTCAGAGAATGCCACGGCGGCGATGAAGGCGGATTTCATGGACGAGATCAAGCTCATTGTCGAGATCGGCGGCCATCCCAACATCCTGCCCATCCGTGGCTGCTGCACGGCCGATGAGCCCCATTACCTCATCACGGAGTTTATGGAATACGGCGACCTTTTGCACTTCCTTTGGAAGTGTCGAGAAGTAAGAACGAAAAAAAAAAAGAGAAAGAGATAGATGATAACTTCATTTACTTTAACTATTCATCTATGCACAACACACACACACACACACACACACACACACACACACGCACACACACACACAGACACACACACAAACAAACACCCCAAAGCATTATATATACCTGTACCTATATATACATATATATAATATATATATGAATAATGATGATAACAATAATGTTATTATTAGTGTTAATAGTACTATTGTTGATTAATTAATGAATTGATCACACAATCTTTTTACTCACATGAGATTTTAGTCTAGTTGGTGAAATACTCGCAGTGAACGATAAAAATCTATGATAAAACAATACAGAACAAAGCCACCGAAATGTGGTTTCCGGGGTTTTACGGGTGAAACATTTCCGTTTTTGTATACGTGGTTGAACCAGGCCTCTTTTGCCTTCACGTTCCTTCCAAGTGTCACTGGATGGTACAAATTCGATGATAAAAAATTAGATTTTGTGCATGACTATGTGTGGTTTATAACCTTTTGAGGGAGAAAAAAAAATAGTTCTTTTCAAATTTTACCATAGCACAACAATCTTGGCGTGTATGTATGAAATTCGATCCAGACGCGCTCACGTGTATTATCTCAAAGGCCGAACTCTGCTATGAATTCAAGCACACTATCAGGATGCTAACGTTTAAAAGGGAGATGCGACTTTCATAAGGTTAGGGTGGTTTTAAAAAAAAACGTGATGATAATAGATAGAAATTGCAATAAATCCTACCTGTATTGCTATAAACGGCATACGCATGATGTGTAAGTTTTTTTTTTTCTCGCTAAGTAATGAACGTTCGTTAATTGTACACCAAAAGTACAAAATATGTCAGATGATGAAAGATCTATCAACGCTATTGTCTTTACATTTGAATGAGCTCTAGGTTTGATACATCATCACTCTAGATATTAGAATTCATATGCACCAATATTTCCCATCTTCGAGTTGGCCAGCGTTTTGGTGCCTTGATTATCAGAGGAGGACATTCGATGATTCCAATTCATTCGTCAATTTGTTCTCGTTCTAGGAGAAGAGCATTTTAGAGGACCCAATCTACCGACTGACAGCGACAAGTCAGCTTCAAATCGCCATTCAAATCGCTCGTGGCATGGTAAGTTTGTCTTCATTAACACAAACGCTTTACATTAGAAAATGACTAAAAAACAATAAACTGATTTATTGAAGTTGGTTATCTAAGCTCTACCGTTACTCGGGCTTTACTTAACAACTATATATAGGTAACTTCCCGGTATTTTTGTTGCATTTCGTGGAGCTGCAACATCAGAATTCAAAGCCATAAAAGTAGAATTTGGAGGAGTATGTGAAATCATATGTCACCCAATACAAGATGTCGGTAATCGCCCACTGTTGAGGCTTTGCGGGGTGAAGAGAATTCAACGGATGATAAGACAGATTATTATATTGATCTTTTTTGAGGGGGTGGGGGATGCGCATTTCAGTTAAATCATTCCAAATCAGTCTCTTGTCAAGCAAACGCGTTGGACTATTGAAGATTTACAATGTTTTGCTTATTTTCCACTTCAGTGCTGGCGTATTTATTCATATATTTTGTGTCTTCGTGTGTCTGATGTTTATCGCCTGTCGCCGGGGGGGGGGGGGGGGGGGGGGGGTGGTTATGGTAGCGCGTAGTGACATGAATTTCGAAAAATTTCTCCTTATAGAATTAGCACTGCAATGATCCAGATGTTCACATGAAAGAGTATCATTTATACAATTTAACGTTTCAAATGTCTTTAAACAATAATTTGCCTTTCAGGAGGGAAGGATCTTCATGTTATATCAATTTCTGTATTTTACTTACCTTGGTATAATAGTATCTATTTTGCAAGTATGTATACATCGCACTATAATGAGGATGTTTGTATTACGATTTGGAATGGCAATTAATGAATAAAATGAAAATGAAAATCGATGACTTTCATGTTTCTACTGCTTCAAACAGGAGTACCTCTCCACCACGATGTACTACCACGGGGACCTGGCCGCGCGGAACGTACTCGTCGGCGAGGGTCTGATCTGCAAGATATCCGACTTCGGACTGGCAGACGACATCTATCAGCGCGGCTACAAACGATTGGCGCCGGAGCGCAAGCGGCCCGTGAAGTGGGTTAGTCTGGAGACGAACACACAGGGCAAATGCAGCATCCAGAGCGACGTGTGAGTTTGGCGTATCCCAAATAATAATCAAATGTTTTTTCACACCTCGCAGGAAATTGAAAGAAAACATGTCTTGTTTACCAAGAGTAATCTGCTCATTATGCTTTTTATTCTTCTTCTTCTTCATTGTGCTGAGTGATTTCTAAGAGAGAAAATCGCTCACGGTTTTAGAATTTGTTTTCAAAGTATTTGGCCGGTCTTTGCACAGAAATTGGTTTGCTGAAGACGACACGTGCAACATGACACGGTTACAGTTCTCTGTGCAATCATTGTGAGCATGGACCTTAGGTCTATGTTGTGAGAAACCAGGCGGAACAAGATTGTCAAGAGTTTCTCGTTTTTTTCGCGATCGTAAACAAAAAAAAAAGAGAAAAAGTCATGGAAATGAGTCTATATGTAAACAAAAACAACACCAAGAGGCTGTAAATTCACAGTAATGAAGCACCGTGAAGAATGATTTCCACAAAATCTAATGCATTTCCCAGCGCACTTTTACATCCTGGTTTGTGGCTTTGAAAAAAAAAAAAAAGTTAAAGGCCCGTACTGACGATGTAATGTTCGCATATGGGTGGTCCAGCAAAAAGCATGGCGTGTAATACAAATTTGATTCTCTGCCCAATCCACCTTTTAAAGGGAATTTCTCAACTCTACGGCCGATACAGACCTGTTGTAAACGAGATTAGTGACTTTTGTAAATGGTGGTAAAAAAAGAGGGTTGATGCCACTGACATTAATCACGTGCAAGCAAGTCGCCATTGAAGGCCTGAATGATGGCAAAGGAAGGATTGTTTATCACAGACCACCATCGCTGACGAACACAAAACCCAGCTATTAAATTTCCTCCCAATTCTGCCCCACATACCGGTTGTAGCAAGAAGTGCGTGAAACTAAAAGACCAATTACCAGCACAATTGTGCGAGACATGATACCCGACGTGCCTGCGGTGTCCGCGATGTTATACCCTATAACTGCTAAGCGAATTACGGATGTACGTGTCCTTGATTTTGCTGGCATCAAGTTCGCGAAAATTAGTCGCCCAACGCGTGAGGTGAGGTAACCGTAAGGACAGTGTAATTTTTTGGAGCTTGCGTCCGTACTCACGGGAAAATCCCAGCCGAAAGTGAGGTAAACAAGGAAGAACGATTAACTTTGTTTGTCGTATCGTTTGACATCTGTCTGTCTGTCTGTCTGTCTGTTTGTTTGTTTGTGTGTTTCGCGCGCATTGAGCTATTCGGAAAACGTCACTTTCTCGACGACTGAGCTGGCTGTACTGGCACTCTCACGAGCGCGCATGCTCATTGACCTCTCCTACTTTAGATGACCGAGGGAGACCCCATTGGAAAGCATGTTATGTTACATAAGGGCGTTTTACACTTGTAAATTTTTGCTTAGTCCCGTACCAACGGTGGGGCTAAGGGGGGCCTTAGCCCCACCGTTGGTACGGGACTACCCTTAGCCCACTTTCTGTTTACACTCGTTTTTGCCAAAGTGGGCTAGCCCCGCCGATAATCCCGTACTATCTGGCCCTGCAAAATAGCAGGGTTAGCACCGCAATTGCGGTGCCAAGCAAGTGAGTGTAAACAGAACGAAAAAATAATCCGGGGCTAAGCGACGGAGACGAAGTCCGACCCCCACTGACCAATCAGAAACGAGGTAATCAAGTACTGCCGGTGCGTGCGTGTACGTGTACAGTGCACAGCGTAATCATGAATATTCATGTGGTTTGGAAAGTACCGGACTAAGAAATACGAGTGTAAAAAGGTCAATTTTCTCCTTAGCCCCGGACAAGAGCTTAGTACGGGACTAATTGGGGAGTGTAAAAAGCTGAAAAATGGTACGGGACTAACAATAGTCCTGGGTCAGAGAAAGTACGGGGTTAAGCAACACAAGTGTAAAAAGGGCTATAGTAGTGGTGTTGTCTGTAGTATGATATACACGTACCTCTTTGGAAGCTGTTCACCTAACAGAGACAACCTTGTCCCCAGTCACGTGTGAGTTAGAGCATGGAAAAAAAAATGATGATAGGCACAAATATTTCACACCTCGCCGGGAATTAAAAGAAAACAAGTCTTGTTTAAAAACGTAAGTTTCTTATTACGCGGGTAAATTCCTCCACTTCGCCTATCACTTGACTCCCGAATTCTTTCTTTCTTTCTTTTTCCTGTATCTCCAGCGTCTCAATCTTTTGTCCCGGTCAATAAATGTCAAGCAATTTGTTGACACTGGCCTTAGGATGGGACTCTAATTGAATGGCGCACCTTATTTCACAGCGGGCTGTGCTATTTATACATGATGGGACCAAAACCATATCGTATTATTCACGAGGAAAGCGCTGTAAAGATTAAAATCAGTGGTTACTCATTGATATACTAAATGCCTTTAATTAAGTGTATGTGTTATAAAATACAAGAGTTTTGACTTACGTCAAAATGTCCGTTTTGACAACTCGTAGCATCGCTGTTACCCTTCCTCAATAAAGGGAAGAAGTTATTCTGCCAACTACACCACCACTACCAACATGAGACCGTACACACGCCCTTTTGCATTGATGCATGCGTAGAATCAGGGAGGTTCACCTCCCTGGTATCATAGAATATAGGCAAATGGGGCAAGCCTTCGTTGTTGTTTACCTAATCATTTATTCACGGTGAGCTGATTAGGTTTGCTTGTCTGCGTTGTTTAATAAGCTTCTTTTTTTTGACATTGGGTTATTGAAAGAAGTATCTGGGCGTCTAGATCTTGTCAGTGTAATACAGAACAGTCATCACAACACCATATTGATTGATGCTTTATAATTGACCAGTTGTTTTGTTTTTGCTTCCCTTTGCTTCCTTTGCTTCCTTTTGCTTGAGGCACTCTTGTAGTACACGCTATAAGTGAGTATTGCATTTTTCGTATGTTTTTTTTTCTTTTCTTCTATGTCCCTCCCAACCACAGGTGGTCGTTCGGTATCGTCCTGTACGAAATTTACACGCTAGGGGGCGTCCCATACCCTGGCATGGACGGTCGCAGCGTGATCGCACAGCTGCAGAGGGGCTATAGGATGGAACGACCCAGTGTGTGCCCAGAAGATATGTGAGTAATCTCTGTTAAAAACCATCAAGTTCCGATCTTTTTTTCTCTTTTATGTGCTTTGGTTCTTTATCAGTTCGTCGTAAGTGTTGAAATTCATTGTTAGTACTTCAAAATATAGAGACAGAACAGCTAATTGCTTTTCGTTTGATTATTGATTGATGGCTGTATGTTGTTTGCATACACTCAAGATGAATGTTTTGCTATGTAAAATTATAGCAATCAAATACAGATTATTGAAAACTAGTCTTTTATTTAAACCTTTTATTGTTGTTTTTCGTTGTTTCTTTCAGTTACAAAAAAATCAAAAGCCTTTTGATCGTTAGACTAATAGGGCCCAACTCATTCTTCTTCTTCTTCTTTCTTTTTGCAACACATTAGAAGAGTAAGACTCCTGTTTCTTTCTCAAATTTCAAAAGTTGTCATGAACTTCTTTCTGACTTTGTACAGATAAGAATGAATCCCGCCAGGTCCATCTAATTGTTCCCAATATTGTAATATTATGCAGTAAGAGTCAAAGTTGCTCATTTGATGCTGGCAAGGATCTGATTTCTGCAGAAAATCTTTCCCAAATCTGTTTGTTTGTTTGTTTTTTGTTTGTTTGTTTTTGTGGACCGACGTGACAAGACAATTGTGTCTTTTTCCGTCTGTGCGATGGACCAATTGTTATGTACGTCCACTTGCTGGTATTTTTTAATCATCGTATGATACATCTTAGATTCGTTCAAAAAGGAAATTGATAATCAAACTCTAATATCGAAAATTAATAAGCTAAAATATGATGATATGGTTTATTTTGTATAGCTATGACATCATGAGACGATGCTGGCACGAGAGTCCACAAAACCGACCCTCCTTCACCACTCTGTACAACACACTGGACCTCATGCTAACGGAGAGGGTGGACTACCTGACCGAGTTCGAGACCGATTTGTCCCACTACGAATTCGTGCCTTGCCTCGACGTGGACAGCGGCGGGTCCAGCTGCGACATGCACGACACGACCGCGAGCGGAGAGTGGAGACCGCTCTCCGCGGGCAGGCTGGTGTGCCAAGACCTCCAGATGCAGCGCGTGGGAAGCAACGGCAAACTTGAGGTAGGTAGCCTACACACCTTCTCAATGGAACCAGACGACTTGTTTGAGCGCCGCTGTGCTGTCCTTTTTTAATGATAATAATTCTTCATTTGAATTTCATTCAATATCACGCTCTTTCAGCAGCTGAACTGATCTGAACTAAGCAGCTGTTCTTCTCACTTGTGCTACTAAATCACATTTTCATCCAGGCTGTAAATTTCATCTCTTTATTCATTTTGTCGTTTTAACACTGATTATTCTATTCATTTTTTCTTTGTTGTTGTTGTTGTTTTTTTAGTTTCTTTCACCATTACCAAAGTCTTTAGCATTAATGTTATATGTACCGTTACTTTTTCCTATTCTTTTGTATAATGCTAAGCTTGAAATTCGAGTAACAATTTGATCTAGTCAGGGTAGGTAATTGATATAACTGAAACACTTATCATTCTCGAAGCTATCAGAGTCTTCACTTTGCATGTGCATCCATTATCGCAACACTTTTTGTTTATTTGCTTATCTAACAGGCCGCAGTTAGTGAAGATTGTTAACATCAAAATCTATGCCACCCTGCACTTGATTTTCTTCCAAATGATCATGCAAATGCAAATTACAATTCTGTAAAAAAAAATCAATTAGCCACGTATGAAGTTCCATTAAAAAAAGATAGTAATACTCATAATGTTTGTGATAGCTAACCCTCAACGCTAATCATTCTCTTTCTCTCTCTCTTAAAACTTGAAATGAAATGAAATGAAATGAAATGAATGAAAACAAGCTCCTTCTTATCCAGTTTTCACTATATGTCTTGAATGCGCTCATCTCGTACCCTCCCGTAATCTAAGTTATCATCTCCCAAGCTCTTTTTAATCACTTTCGTATTTCACTTTCTTTTTTCCCTCTTCATGCTTCCTAAGGATAAGGATGGTTATCCGTCCGCACACTAACACGGATTCACAATAATCCCTAACACGTTCGACAGGTACGAGGATCGTGGCTTCTTTGATTCACCGTGTATTTACTTTCTTGTCTAATTCACTGTGTATCCACTTCTGAATCATAACGTTTGAAGTTGTGTTCTCCCTACAACAATTTCTATTGTACTTTCCTGCAACACGATGATTTGCCTTTTCTTCTTAATAGAATCTTTGCCTCCTTTTTTGTTTGTTTGTTTGTTTCATGCTACACCCTCACATTACTGAAAATGATTGTAGTAGCATTTTTAACTACTTGGCCTCTTGTGATGCCTGTATTGTTGTTATCCATTATGCATGCCTGTTTTATGTAACACATTTTAGAACTGTCAAGATTTGAAACACACTGATACGAGAATTACGTAGGAATATCTGGTGTCTTGAGCATATGGCATAAAATAAACCAGAACCACTGCTTGCTTTATTGATAGAACAAAGTAAGACATCATCATAAACATCATCATAAACGTTTGAAGTGAGAATGAATAGAACTGCAGTGTTTGTTATCTTTATTTGCCAAAAATAAAGCTTTGGGAATTTGTAGATAAACGGTGTTACCTTTATACCATTCACCCAGTACAATGGTGTCCGTAAAGCATCCCTGTCAAATGAATAATATAGCCTACCCTGAACGATTTGCAGAACATGGCGACAAATGAATTGATGAATGCAAAACAATCATACAAACAAACAAACAAAACAAAGACAAAACGAAAACAAAAACAAAAAACAAAACGATCTTGCAATGAATGAGACAATTTTAAACCTCCCGGCACCAAGATGAGCGCAGGCTACGTTCTGACTATGACGTATTCATACGTCTTTATACTCTTGTCTTTGTATTCATGTTTTCTAGACATTTTTGTGTTAATATTTCTGATCATTTAATGGAAAATAAATAATTCACTTCTATCCAAGTGATTTTCCTCTGCCGATTTTGTCCACTTATGCCAAGCTTTCTTTCCGTCTCTTTTGTACTCTCAACAGTATTTTGCCGGACAACAAATGAGTCACGATTCTGCGTTTTCAGAGGAGAGCGCCCTCTCCGGCGAGCCCGACCATCGTCTATGGTGGCGGCTAAAATCTGCCGATGATGAATATATGAGAACGAACTCTCTCCACAGCGCGCATTTTCCGTCGGTAGAATTCATTCCCATCATGGACTCTGATTCGGCCTCAGGATTTACCTCCACCGAGTCGCTCAGGGCAAGGATCGAACAACTGAACAGCGAAACGCCATCCTAGTCCAGAGCAATCCGATCTTTACGGATAATATTATGCATGACTCTTCTACAGAGCGTTTCTCGACAGAAATGTCCATCCTGGACTCGAAGGGTGGTTGTCTTTTGCGTATCCACGATTGAATCTGGAAAAGGGTTTTCACTAGTGAATATCAAGATAGTGTGTGATTTCTCTTGAACAGCTAAGCCGGATTTCCTACCGTGACGGTGAAGGATGACGTAATTTGGACCTTTATTATTATTGCAGAATGCATCTTGGTGTTACCATGGAGATGCAACCAATGCTATTGCCGATGACTGAATGTAGCTGAGAAGAAGCCGAGAAGGTTTCCGTGATCATTAATTTGTGATTGCACATGAATTCGCGATGCGTTCCATTTGTTCACAGTGTAAATGCGACTTTGGTGGCATTCTCTGGAATAGAATGATTCAAGAGGTATCACCCCCCCCCCCCCCCCCCCCCCCATCTGACACAGCAACTGTGTCTGTAAATTGTGAAATTTTTGCCATTCCCTCTTCATTGATATGGGGCTTTGGATGTCGGGTATGATCATTAGAACGACCTAGTGAGAAAGAAAGACCAGGTGCCTACTATTTTTGGTGATGACGAATGTATCCAAGGTGTATGTCTGGTGTACGCATGCATAGCAGGCCTATGCAAACAACAAAATCTATATATAGGGTGCTACAGGGTAAAACGAATGTATGTAGAATTCACTTTTGTTTTTGTGTTATTCATTGACACGACATTTGCTCCTGTGACAATTGCTCTGGTCATATTTTTCTTCAATGACTCAGGGTTAGGGTTTAGAGTTGTGATAGGATTAGGACCTATACCGGATTTAGTATAATGTGAACATTAAGATTAGGGTTGGATTTACATTTGTGGGTAGGTTTTAGGTCTGCCTTAGCGTGCAGATATTTGAATAGGAGCAATTGTCGCAGGAGCATATGTCGTGGAACCGTGTTAATCACTTGCCATGCAAATCAGTATGCAACAGAACTTTTTGCTTACGTTTTTTCCTTCTCGTTCGCTGGGTTATTTAAAAACAGAGCCTTCTCAGGGAGGGAGCTAGACTAAGAAATGAGGCCTATTTCGTCCTTGACAGAAAATATAGTATTTTCGGTAAGAGAGGGAAACTATTAGTGCAAAGTGTTTGTCTTTTTTTTTTTCTTACAGCTACTGGAATTGTTTTGTTGGTCTGTTAGTTTGTTTGTTTGTTTGCTTGGGTGTTTTTTTTTCACATGTGACCACGACCTGGTGAATTTTTACCTCAGACAGGATGTCAATGTAATAATCCGATATGACTATGACTAGTACGTTCCCATTATTTCTCGTCTTTTCGTTTCAATGGAAAAAAAAAAAACCTTTGTAATTTTCCAGCTTTCACATCAACCTCTCTTTTTTATATACTATTGTGTAGTTAATTTGTTAGCTAAAGCGCTGCCGAGGACTTTTTGTCGAGGGTAAGCATCTCGATCGGTAGAATTCACGTGTCATATTCTACATTAAACAATTCTGTCTAACTGATGCTGAGGTGAAATTATCATGAGGATTCTTCCCTCCTTTATACCAGTGTGCTGACTTTTGCTTTTTTGTGAAAGAAAGTTCAGGAAAATGAAAATGCGCGTTCAGGATTTTACTCTTCTTCAGCAGACGCTGTGATGTATAATATCTAAGGGATTTACCGTACAAATATCTTTACAATAATGTATGTAGGTTATAGAGGGGGTCCCCTAACTTATCTAAATAAAACACGGTGTATGTAAATAACTATGTAAGTAAAGAATGCAATATGGAGGTTTGGGTTATTTGTTGGAGGAGGGATATTTTCGGATTATTATGTTGCAAAAATGTTGAATTTTCTCTGAACCAAAATCTGAAAGCAAATTACCTTTATGGCAACAATTTAGTAATTCCATTCTTACAGACAGACCTCAATGCTAAGAATATAATTGTCAATACATGCAATCGCCTCAACATCATTTTGTACCTGTATTCAGTTTAAAGTGTTTCGTTTTTGTTTGTTTGTTTGTTTTCTTTACTTCTTTCTCGTAAATCCCATCAGACAGATGACAATATGATGTTCTGTCACTTTCCGTAAGAGCTGCCTGTCAGAAAGCCATTAGTGACGACATCATGAAATGTCATTGTTGCGCAATATGAGACCTGAACGTTTGTCATCAGGAAATGAACACTGTTACAGGACATAGACCAGTCATGATCGTTTAAAGACCTTCTTCTCTCATAGCTCCCAGTTAAGAGAGCGACGGAGCACAGTACTTCCACCGTTTACTACACCTTCTACGAATGATATGATGGTGATGATGATTTTGAGACTCTAAATCAAAGTTTGTTTGTCGTTGTGAATTATGAAAAGTAACAAGAATATTACATGATATAATGTAATGCAAAGTGAGCGAAGAGCTTCAGATTCTGTGTTACAGGTGTATTGTTATTTCAGAGTGGTTGGCTAGTGATGATAGATATTGCCCACGAAGATGTCACAATCAGTATAAAGGTAACTTGGTCTGGTAGAGTTTTGCACACGGAGCATGCAGTAGCTACTTCTCGGGATGGAGAGACATAGCTTTGACGTTGTTTTATTGTTGTTGTTGTTTTCTTGCCAAGATGTATGAATGAGTACCCCGATGGGGGTGTAAATAATGTGATGTACAGTTGGTTTAACTTTGGTGATGGTATAGCAGTTGAGGAACACTCACTAAAAGTGGGGCTGGTGAAAGCTGCAAGGGGGTGCGGTGGATCCATTGAGCGGCTAAGGAGCAGTTTGTTAACTCCATCAGTGTGCTAAGAGGCTTAATTTGTTTGTTTGGGGTTTTTTTAATATCTTCGGCCTCTATAATCAAGAAGTCTACTTTCTTTTGACGAGCTTTTTACCGTAATGATGCCAATGCATGAGTTTTTATATATTTAGAACCAAAGAGATATTTTATTATTAATATTTGATGCGTTTTTGTCATTAATTTAACACGCTAGTCCTCCTAACCCCCCCCCCTCCACAAACCCTTCTGCGTCTGAGAAGTGAATCAATCAATTTCATGCAGAAATTAATACTTTCTCTGTTCTACGTGATAATCACCAAAGTAAAAAACAAAAACAAAAATGACATGAAATGCAAGATCTAAATTAATATCCGTTGATGTCGGCTTCACTGCGACAGTAACGTTATTCGTATGTTGTGAGTGTTATGTATAGAGTCCTGCTGCAGCAGGAACCAACTAGATTGTGTAAAGCATCTTACTTATTCCGTCACGATTAGAGTGCAATGATAAAATGAATGTATGTCCCGTCAAGTCAAGCAATCTATATATTATATCAAGCTGTGATCCAATAGAAAACATTCGTTCTGCGTTGTGGTTCGTGTTTCATCCATGTTTTGTACTCATCTGGGCATATTTGTTCGTATCCTGAATAGTGTAAATGATGACACTGTTGCACTGTGTAAAACAGGGTGGATGGGACTCTGGACGGAAACGCTAGATCCCGAGTTCGAGCCTCGCCCGATGCTTGCGTCCAAAGAAAATATATTACCCACAATTTTCCCTTTGATCCAGGTGTACAAACTGGTACTTTCAAACTCCGGGGGCAATAGTAATGATAGAACCGATAGGAAGTTATTCCCTTAGTGAATGAGACCTTAGCGTTGTCACGATTACGATTGCATTAACTTTCATTTTGTCAAAAAAGAGAAAGAAATATGTATACTTGTTAGAGCGGTTATCACCTTTAAAAACCCTACCACTGTTTGGACGAATGTTGCGCAAATTGTTGTTTTTTATGTTCTTTTTTTTCTCAGTACATTGTACTTCTTGAATTTTTGCTTGTACTATACAGTTATGCGGGATGGACGTATAAGACTGTAGTTTGTGGGGTTTTTTTACCTTTATTCAATGCCGTAAATGAGGAGCGAAACTGGTGGCTTGATGATATAAGTTCATTCTAAAGTTCCCATGTGTGGGCGTTGTGGTACAAATTAGTATTATTAATTCTAAGTGGTGGTGATCGTTTTCCACGAACTTCATGTCTCTGTAAATTTCGAGTATTTCAATTATTTTCTATTTATCAGAGTATCTTTACTATCGGGTGCAATACAACTTTGTAAATAAATAACGATATATCAGTTACTAGAAACTCGTTAATGCTTTCTGTTCTGTGGTTTAATACATCGTTGACAGGACCAAACTGTCATGACGATATGTATATATATATATATATATATATACACTGTATATATATATATATATATATATATATATATACAGAAAGAAATTGGGCTGAGACGGACGTTGCTATCGATCTTGAGTCACCCTTTCAATCAGTCGAGCTTTCGGCCTGTCATCAGGCCTTCATCAGGATCTACTAACAGAATAGTTGTTATCTAAGTAATATATATTTAAAAAAAATGTATATATATATATATGTGCTTATATGTATATATATATATATATATGTACGTGTGTTTATATATGTTAATAAATAAATAAATATATATATATATATGCATATATATTTATATACATGTATATATACTGATTGTATTATAACATCGCATGTTTGTAACATGGGCCGTATGGACAGACATTTTTGTTTAAGTTTGCTACCGATGATATGACTAGTGGTGGTACCATTTCCACGAATAAGCTCACATTTTAGCTCCCTCGTCTCTGCATTGTTATGGTGATGATGATGATGATGATGGCGATGATGATGTTGATGGTGATGATGGTGATGTTGATGATGATGACGATGATAATAATGATGATGATGATGATGATGATGAAAAAGAGTAATGAAAAAAATAAAGTAAAGACCATAGTGATCATAGTAATTATTTCATTACTCATTCGTAGCAAGTATCTGCAAAAAAAAACAACAATTACAAACAAACACTATAGTTTAGCACAGATCATTCGTAGCAAGTACATAACACATATCTGAACAAAAAAAAAAAACCCAACAATAAATAAACACCAGTTTGGCACAGATTGCATCAGGAAATAGCTGATCAAGTATGTAAACATACTAAAAAGTACTATATTGACACACTGAACAGAAATCTAGCTAAACACGAGATGATTCTTTCCCATGCCTCCAAATTAAATAGGATTAATTTGCCTTATTGTCTGTCAACTCAATATCTTCGTGTTAGTGTCATAAGCCCTCCTTATCCAAATCTAGATTCTACTCGGGCATCTGTTATGTTCTCAATTTTTCCCAATTGCCCTCTTTCTCTTCTCCCGCTGTACTTACAAGATATAAATGAAAATAAATGCATAAGATACAAAAATTACATACAAAAAAGTATTGCAACTGATTGACAAATTGCCCTACATCGACGGAAGAAACTCATGAATTTGAATATCAAAAAAGTATGTTAATAATGCAATTCGTGTAAAGTTACAGTATCTAATCAAATAAAACTAATTGAGCCATTATTCAGCTCCTGTGCTGCAGTAATGATTCTCCTGTAATACATTTTTGCAGGTTTGTGAAAATATTACAAGGGACTGATGTCGTTACTATTTTAAATGATGATAATCGAAATTGTCATTCTTCCGCAATCGATTGCACGTGAAATAGCATCAAAAGAGCGACGTGTGTTCATGTGTACCATGTCAGCATCCATTCTTCCAAATTCGGCGAAATGCTAAGTATCGGTATTCCTCTCAATCAAATTAAATTTTAGTAAATATCTAAGAAGGGCATTGTATACAGGTGTACATTTCTTACATGTTTAAGATAGTGAAATGCACTTCAATATTAATGCCTTTTTTACATTGAGAGGGCGCTGTTAAAAATCTGCATTCCTCCCAAATAGGCATTTACAACACTTAGGAGTTACTGTATCCTACCAACAATCGCAATGTCAACTGTTTGAGCGTGGAGGAGCGTTTAGTTGTATGATTAAACGTTCTCCTCAAACGTCATCTGCCGCTCCAAAATAAGGACCGAGTGTGTTATAGGCCCATGTAGCGTTGTGTGAAAGCTACAGTACATAGTACATGATTGGATTGCAATTACCTGGATCCTTTTCCGCGTCGCTTCTATCTCCCTTGTAAAAATAAATGGCTGAATGTGGAACATGTACGTGGTCTCCATCGCATCAGCATTAGCGACTAGACAAGACCTTGGGTGTTCCTGAACTCACAAGCATCGGCGATGGTCATGAAGAACATGATCGTTCTCGTCCTTGGACTAGCAGCTCTCGTCTACCTGCCGCTCCTTCTGGTAATGAGGTCTTGCTCCTACGACCGAGCCCGAGAAGCCAGACCCGCGTTCCGACTCCACAATTACATTCGTCAGGAGAGTTCCAGACATCAGGAGGAGAGTCTCGTCGTCTTACAGTTATGTGTCATGCTTAATCTTTTTCTCCATCCACCCTTCTCTTGAAGTATAGTCCCAAATAGAGAAAGCCCCGTTTTATCCATGAATGATTCTTTGGAAAGAGTTTGGCGGGGTCAAAGGTTAACGGGCCTTGTGTTGTAGACGGAAGGAAAGTTATTGTGGAAGGCTTTCAAAGTTCAGCATGTTTGATTTAAAAAAAAAGGTACCTAAAAAGACTTTGAGGAAACTGCTTAACATCTGTATCTATCGCTGGGTTAGGGTTCTTCTTCTTCTTCTTCTTTTTTTTTTTTTTTGTCGGAACAATACTGCAGGTACATGGTTTTACAAAGCAAATTTGTGCTATGTCAGGGAAGGATCCAGGAATTCCTTAAAGAGGGGCTTTTTTACAAAATTAAATGAGGGTGCACGTACCCTCCCCCATTGTTTCTTTTTATTTTTTTGTTTTAACAAAAATAATAAAGGGGGGCGCCTGGTGCGCCCCCCCCCCTGGATCCGCCACTGTTTGTAATTATTCTTCTGTGTTTAGTATACCTCCTTTGTTTACTCATTATTGTCAGTACTAACTCAGCTTTAAAATTTAGTGTGACAACCTGAAAGTCTTGATGTTTCGATCTCCCAATGATTTGCATTTACGTTGGGGCCCATTGTTGCTGCCATCGTTGTCTTTTGTTTAGGTCCCCCGACCCCCCCCCCCCCCCAAAAAAAAAAAATAAAAACAAAACAAAACAACAAAAACAAAAACAAAAACAAAACAAAACAAAAACAAAAACAAAAACAAAAACAAAACAAAACAAAACAAAAAAATAGAAAGATTAAAAAAAAATAATATCCTCTTTATGACGTCAAGAGACCGCCTTCTGTAATTTTCGCCCCTTTATCTTTCGCCCAGATATTTTCAATATGAGGAACTATCACAGTAGAGTGACACAGAGGGAACACCCCCCCCCCCCCCTCGCCCCAAAAGAAAAAAAAAGATATAAACAAGTAATAATCAGTATAACATGACAGACAACCTTGGCCGTCTGTACGGAGTAGTATTCAAAGAAATACGCCTCTGTACTGTGCCAGATCTGCTCCCCTATAATGCGCAGGTGAAGGGGTCATCCCTTTTCTTTGGAAAGTACATTACCATCTTGTATCTGCAATGGGAATGTGCTCCTTCTTTCAGCAAGAGTCGAGGCATTTCTGGCACGCAGTACGAAAACTCCCTTTGGACATTCCAGTAATCCTGCATCTACCGTTGCCATGGAAATGAAATGCCCATGCCTCACGTTACGAAGATTATGATGATAGTGTTGCAGCTGTAGTATATATGAATTCTTCCGCATTACAGTCACAGTAAGCCCCCGTTTCACTCTCACAATTTGGTCTCCGATCTGTCTCGATCCATCAAATCGGGCAAGAGCGGCAAACGCGTACAGGGATAGATTGCAATGGGAAGCATCGAAGCAGCAGTGTTGTGATCAGTCGAACAAATTGGGCAATCTGTCATGAAGTAATTCTTCATCCGGTTTTTCATCTTCTGAGCGCTGTCAATGAGTCAGAAATTCAGAGCTAGGCTGATGTTGACTTTTGTGAAATTCGAATAGAGTAGAAATCAACAGAAAAGAAAACTTTTCGAGCAACACTGGACACAAACCAACAAGTGATAGTTTTAAATGGAAGCGAACCCGTATCCGACGGTAAATGCAAGCCGCCATCTTTGTCATATAACCGTTGTGTACTTGCACAGAAATTCTGAGTTTTGTTAATTCAAAGAGACGGTTCTACTATCAGTCTTGAATTTATAAGAAATGATTCACTTCTGACGTCTTGAAGATGTACAATTTATCATGTGTTAATATCCCTAATAACATTTAAACCAGGGACACACAGAGAGAGGAAAAATGCAAATATCAATGATTGTCTTTAGTCAGATATTGCTTCATATTTACTTGTCTACTATATTTTTTTCATAGAAGATTTTTATGAAAATCAATGTATTATATATATTTTTTTCTATTTTCCTCATCCGAGGTACTTTATTTTTCCACATATCTTCGCATATTTACAATCACATTATCTGCAAGTATCCAAAAGGCATTCAACATGTCTACTATATGATTATTGCTTTGACTGGATTTGTACACCAGAATGCCCCAGGACAATTTTACCGACCACACAGCAGAAACTGATGAGAGGGAAAGCTTAGTGCAAACTGACAAGATTTCAGAAGGTAAATATGATAGATATTGAGAGAGAGGAGGAGGAGGAGGAGGAGGAGGAGAGGGGCGGATTGAAAGAGAGAAAATGAAAGAAGGGAGGTTTAGTTAGGGATAATTCTATTAGAAAGGTAATGATGGATAGAAATAATTTCTGCAGAGTAAATGAATGAACTCACAAAGCTGTATCTACAGGTGTATTGATAGCAACATGGATTAAAGATGAAGTATAAAGATAGCAGGGCATACTGAAAAAGAAACAGCATCACGGGCATACGGTAGCGGGCTTCATCTCACCATATTCAGATCAAATCACTTACTTTTGTTGTTTAGTTTTTGACCATAAGATAAAATTCACCGTATGCAAATAGCATCCATTAATCTAGAATATAAATTGGAACCTAAAATGCGTTAAGTAAAGAATATCAGAGCGTTGGTATTTCCACTTTTAGCTACTTCATAATCGCAGAGATTAAACCAAAATATGCAGACTTAAAACAACTTCAAAATCCTCAAGCAGAATTCTAAGACAGAACAAAATAAAGAAACAGTAACAAATACATAGAAATTGCAGATGATGAGATGTTTCTGTAGTTATCATTCGTATTCTCTTGCACCGACTGCCTGACGCGTTACCTCGCGTCTCTTCAAAGTTTCCTCGAAGCTGCCGAGTCTGGCGTACGAGACGGCACGAAGACGCGTCGGGCGAGAGGCCGAGGAGCTCGGCTCCTACCTCGACAGGCAGCTGACACGACTGAAGAATGCCACGAGGGACACAACTACTCGACGTAGACTCGAGGAAATATTGATCGACCTAGGTGAACGACAAAGGTAATCCCTCTCTGCACTGAGAATTACTTGTGTTACAACTAGGTGACAAGTTAAAGACAAACTACATGTGTCATTCAACCCTACTAGTACACAGTTTGATTTAATAGGGTAAAATTTCAGCAAGCCTTGATTTTCGATATGACATTGCAATGGCCTCTCATTCAAAACGACCATGTTAGTCATGTGACATTGTCATCACGTGAGAAATGTTTCCACGTATTTTGTGTGTGTGTGAAATGCTACGAGTCTGAGATACTCGTTATTAAAATAGTTTAATTCAAGACTCAGGTGGTCACTTCTATCTTACTTCTTGATTCTCGTCATTCCAAAAGAAAATTCGCTCATTCTTGAAAAAAAGGATCGTATCAAATCATATTTTCATTGTTTTGTTTCGTTTCTTTGTTGTAATAAACTCATACATGCCAGGTCTCTCATCAGTGATATCCAGAATTTGAGCCAAGTGGATGGCTACAAGGCTAGCCGTCGCAAGGAAATAGACTCTTTGGCGGCATTAGTGCAATCAAGACTTCGATACATACAGGTAAAGACCAAACAAAATCGAACTCCTATACTTTTTGATGTCTTTAGTCATGTGCTATCCTAACCATAGTTTGTAAGATAATGTGTCACTTTTCATTACTATTTGATTACAACAAAAACACGATTTTTTTGGGGGGGGGGAATTTTTTTAAATCATTATAGTTAATGATATCAGTAATACTATTTACTTGAATAGTCAATCCTTGAGATCAAAGTCAAATCAAAGTGGCAAAGTGAATGACAGTCTTGGCAGTTGATCCTGAGTTCCAATCGTACATGACGCGAACTTCTTTTTTTTTTTCTTCTTTTTCTTGTCCGTCTTCCTCTTTTACTCTTTTTCTGCTTTGTCTGCTGTTTTCTAATGTGTGCATCAACGGATTCTTCTTTCTCCTCCTCCTCCTCCTCCTCCTCCTCCTCCCCCTCTTCTGCTCTTTCTTCTTCCTCTTCTATTCTTCTACTCTGTCTTTTGCTCCGTCTTCTCCATCGACGCCACTGTCATTAGCATCATACTTTTTGCTTCATCACGGGCAGAATCCTCACAACTGCAGTACGGCCAGAAAAATCGTGTGTCGTCTGCGAGACGAGGTCGGGTACGGTTGCCATCTTCACCACATTGCCGGTTGCCTCATCGCAGCTTACGCGACCAACAGAACGCTCATCGTGAACACGAAGAGGTGGAACTACGCCCCCAACGGATGGTCGAAAATATTTCTGCCGCTGAGCGAAACGTGCACGAGCGGAAGAGGGCGTACACATGCGGATTGGGATGGTGAGATACGAAGAACTGGCAGTGAGAAAGATCTTCAGGGTTTCCATGTGAAGAGGATATCGCATTGACCCACACTGCGAAAAAAAAAATAAATCGCAAGATATTAGAAGAAGAGAAAATTTAATTTGCCCGGCCTTAAAAACGTTATAGGAAATAAATTAGCAAACGTGAGAATCTGCGATTGCCATAATTATGGAACAGAAAAGTGTCCTGCGATTCATGATTTTTACCTCATAGATAAGCCTTGCCTAAAGAAATGTTCGGTTACATGGTAGTGTTCCTAAAGACGCATGAAAAGAGCCAAAACTGTGATTGGGTTGCCCTATGTAGATTTTGTTATCTGCCTCCCTCATGTGACGGCATTTAAACAGTTGAAGAGTGCCAACACACCACAAATTAATCTGTGTTCTTATCTGACCCTGTTCTGTTTGAAAGTTTCAACATTTTGTGAAACAGGTTGGATTCAAGGATTCATAATTGCAGAAATATCATGTTTTGTGCAGCCCAGAGAGTAATTATTGTTTCTCGAAACTGTATGTTACAAATGTCATATGCACAAGACATTTACTAGCAGACAACAGTTGAGTTCGGGAAAAGGAGCAGAGGTATTTTTGGAAACTGCTCGATTTTAAATTTTTTTGTCGTCCCTTTGCAGATTTCGTGACGCTTGGAAAAGATGCGCAGGTGATCTACATGCCGACACTCCTGCGCATCAAAACCAAGACGCCCTTATTCATACCGCCTGCGGTGCCCGCCGACCTACCGGGACCTCTCGCCAGACTCCACGGGTTCCCGGCCGTATGGTGGGTTGGCCAAATCATGCTCTACATCCAACGGCTCAAGCCGCATCAACAGGAAATGTTGACTCACCAAGCATATAATATGGGCTTCAAGCATCCCATCGTAGGGTGAGGGTGATATTATCTATGGGGGGGGGGGATATAATCTGCTGGTTCATTTTGAGGTTTGCAAACATTTCGTGTCACTTTCGTCGCAGAAATTGTCACAGTCTGTGATGGAATGGCAGCCGACAAAATTTTCATCGCCTTCTCTTTTTGTAGCATGGCAGTGATTTGGCTCAGTCGGTAGCGCGTCTGCCTCCAGATCCAAAGGACCCAGGTTCGATTCCCGAGTCTAACTGAGCACTGTTGTGTGTAATCATACCGTCTTCTGCAGGAAGAGGCAAAACACTCTCTCTCTGAAGGGACATAAAATGGGGGTCCCGTATTTGAGAGAATCACAACTCATGCACGTAAAAGATCCCGCGTCGTTAATTCATCGCAAAGAGCAGAGTGCATAACCCGGTGAAGTGGCCAAGCCTCAAATCTAACTGGACCCCATGGAAGACCAGCCAGTGCAGCTGAATATGGGCTATCCAGCCATCTTCTCAGATGGAAAATGAAACAATCAAACAAGCCTTGACTCTGCTCAACCATTCAACATATACCCTCATCTAAGAAATTCATTTCGATCGAAGGAATAAAGGCTAGCGGAGATTGAGAGAGATTAATATTTTACGCCCTGTAGCTACGAATTTCATTGGAGAAACTTCACAACTTGGTCCTTCACAAACAAAGAAATAAAGAATACTTCTCCCATGACACCACTCACACGTGACCTTTGCAGTCACCAGTGGAAGCTCATGGTTCCATCAAATTACTACTTTCTTGTTAATGTCGAATTCATTGAAGAGATTTTTTATTTGATTAGATTTAATTTCATATTATCTTGTCATAGCACTTTTTGTTATTTATTTAATTTCATTTAATTTCATTTTTATTTAGTTTTATCTGGTTATCTTTCTTTTTATCCTTATTCATTTTATTTCATGTAATTCTATCCTGTTGTATTTCATTTCCACTGCTTGAAAATGAATAACTTGGTTGCATTCACCCTCCAAGAGTCCACGTGCGTCGAACCGACAAGCTGCTCAAGGAAGCCTCGTTCCATCCGATCGAGCAATACATGGACCACGCGGAGGAATTCTTCCTACGCCTTGAAATGACGGCGGCTGAGACCCCAGTGAGGAGGGTGTACCTGGCCACTGATGACCGGAGGCTCCTCGCCGAGGCCAGGGCCAAGTAAGTAAAGCGAAACTGTTGACATGCCACTTGAGAATATACCATCTTTAACTGCATGGACTATTCTATTTAGGTCTGCTAACATTTCGTTATTCCAAAGGTTTGTAAATCCGGAAACGAAAGGTATATGTTCGTTTTTCCGAAGGTTCGTTCACACGCACTTCCTTTTCATTTTCGGATTAACGAACCTTCGGAATGACGAACATCACCCGAAGGTATGATGCCATAATCAAGTTGATTTTGATGTTAGCAGAAAGAGGTAGAGGTCCCATAAAGATCTGACATACGAGAAAGTTGTGGAATTATGAATTTCCGCATGTTTTATCTGATCAGTGTTAGTATTAGCAATCACGTACTCTGCAATTAAGTTGAGGTTATAGCCTCACATAAGTTTTTAGTCTATGGAATTTTATTCATTCTTTATTTTCATTTATTTATTTATCTAGCGTATTTATCTGTCTGTCTGTCTGTCTATCTATCGATATATTTTGACTGGGGTTTTCTCGTTAAAACACCATCCTTTGTGGTTTTCAGTTCATCTCCTGTTCATTTCTCTTCATCATTCCCTTTGTATGCACCGAAGATATCCCAACTACATATTCGTGAGCAGCTCGGCCATCACAAACTCGGCCAGACTCGAGTCCCGATACACGGAGGAATCTCTTTGGGGCATCGTCCAGGATCTGATGTTCCTTGCTCGCACCGACTTCTTGGTGTGCACTCTCTCCTCACAGGTCAGCGAAGGTTCATGGCAGAAGAAAACATAAGAACACGTCATAATCATACGAACATGTCATAAACATAAGAACTCGTTATATAAACATAAGAACACGTCATAAACATGAGAACACATTACATGTATTGATGTAAAAACACTGCACGTCTAAACGCAAAAGCACATGATTACATGTCATGATCTCTCCCCGCCCCTTTTCTCTAGTGATCCTTCCCCCCTCTCTTTCTCTCTGTGTATCAATCTCTCTTTGTTTCTATATCCCTATCTACCTCTTGCAGCATCCAACCAAGTTTTAAATCTGAAACGGACGTTGTTGGTTGTTTTTTTTTTTCATGTTTGTCTTGGTGATTGGCAGACTGTCCAAAAGTAACGTAGCCCTGTGATATTATAAAGTTTGTATTCTATGGAATATTATTGTTTAGCGTCAACGCAACCTAAAGACAAATTGGCATTGTGTGGGAGGGTATTATCAACTCCTCACGTAGTACTTAACCTCTTACTGTACCGTGGGACACCGTAGGTTACTGTCTATGAGTGATATTCCGACGAAGAGAGACTTATAGGACAAGGAGATGGCGCGCCTGGTGGTTGAAAGCATGACGAGTTTTCAATGATGAGAGTTTGAATCGTCTAACAATTCCAAATCGTTTCCTCTTTCAACAAAAATTCACTAGAATGGGTCGAAAGGTGCCTAAAAAATCTAGAGTGTAATAAACCATTGCTGATTATGATGAAATAAAATCTTACAACAGACATGACAGAGTTTTATAAATGAGTATGTTGACAGGTTCCTTGATGATGCATCAAAGACAACGCACGAATGTCATCCCTACAAAGTGTCAGCGGTCTATGTCATATAAAAGGTTGCCATGCAGACTCGTTTTGAAGTCATAGCCAAAGGCAAGCATCCCTGTGTCCTCATTGTTTCCTCCAGATTGGCCGTGCTGCTTACGAGATGATGCAGGCGTACCACACAGACGCCTCGACACTAGTTCGCTCGCTGGACGACAAGTACTTCTTCGCCGGTGGACGCGGCCACGACTGGGTGGTGCGTCGGGCGCACAGACCGCGTAGCGCCGCCGAGCTCGATCTGCTACCTGGCGACGTTGTCAGAATGATCGGCAACCGCTGGGATGGATACTCCATGGGATCGCGCCGTCGAGTCCCGCACGAGGCCCGGGTGAAAGGATTATTCCCGACCTATAAAGTGGAGGACTCTACGCTCATTGCACAAATGCCAACGTATCCGGAACTTCAACAAACTCCATAGATGTGTCATGACTGTCTGATCATACCTATTTTTTCCCCTCACGAGCCAATCAGTAAAACACGCATAGCTTATATAAATGATATTACATGAAAACAATTTGACAAAAATTTGCGATCTCGATAGACAAACAGGCGTACGAGGACTTGTCATGCATTGCATAAGTATACGGACGCCTACACCTCGCATTCATGATGAAACTTCCTAAATTTGTTTTCATTTTCCTTCCAATTTTTAAAATACGAGTTATGATTAAAGACGTGTAATACACTAATGGAACTAATACTCGATTAGGCCATTTGGACTAACCCAGAATTTTTGTACATCATATTTCCGCGAAAGCATAGAATTTCATTGATGTTACGCAGGAGCTGCCCTATCGAGCTGTAAAACCAAGGTGCCACTGGCACACGTAGCTGTATAGCGCCATCATTGACGATAATTCGCACAATCTGCCAACCTCCTTGACTAGATCTCCAAAGCAGCCTGCTTACTCCCTCCCCCCCCCCCCCCGCCACATACACACATTGCGCCATGTAAAGAGCCGCATTTTACGTGTGTGAAAACATTCCTTTTGAATCGTCTGGTAGCATTACCAGAAGCGTACACTTTAATTACCCCCCCCCCCCATCCCCATTAGGATGGCACTGTAAAACCCGAAAATATCGATAATTGATAGAAGTTGTGGCTATCAAAATAGATGAAGATTCATTTAACAACTTGGCTGCTTCTCTTGCTTTCACGATCTTCTGTCTGTGACATCAAGCAAGGAGCGTCCTCTGCATATTTTCTGTAATGTTGTGGTGTTGTTTTGTACATGTGCATCTTTTATTTTTTGTACGTCGCTTTACTGTTTACGTTAGCAGGTGAGTCTTAAAATTGGCAACATACGTGGAGGTTACATCCTTCTTCCTATTGCACGAGGTGCACTTTAAAGGTTGAATGACTCCACTTCCCTCGCGAGATCTTCGCAATATTTTGCAATTGAGAGCTACATACATTCTGTAGGCCTACTATGTTTTCGTGGGGAGCAGTCCCCGAGGACTGCAAGCTGTTTTGAATTAGGGCGGCGACTTTACCAAAGTGTTCGTTAAGGTAGGAGCAAAAGGAGGGGAAAACAACTAATTTACAAGAAAGAAAGAAAAGAAAAAATGGTTTTGGTGCCAGTTGAGAAGCATGTTTGCTGTCTGAATGGACTCCCCGGAGTAATACGACAGCGATACATGACATACTGAAATAAAGTGGTGAAATACATTCCAAGACCACATTCTTTGGAAGTAACTATGCTACCAGGGAGGAGCAGATAAATATGGCTTAACCTTCTGTTATTAATATGTCAATAGGTATGTTGTGAAATTTGTGCATATTCGACACATTGGCAGAGAAAGAGTTAAAAGTGTTCAACGAGAATGTTCATTTACATTATTGTGATAAGATCTGCAGAGTCGAAATGTCGTGAATGTAAAAATAGGTGCGCGGTGTGGGGAAAAGATGGAATCTGCCACCTTCCTGATCGGTAATGGTAATATTCGCCGCCTAACAAAATCGGCAAATTGGATTTGATGTCGCGCTTGGGTCCGAGGCGGTGCTTTCCACTGAGCCAATCTTATGGCGTCTAATCCAATCGGGCCTAATGAATGAAGTTCTCTGTTCGAAACCGAGGGCATGGGGTGTGATTGCCTAGTTTTGCAGAGTTCGTTCTCGTAAACATTTGGTTGATTGGGAAGTTATTCAAAGGTACTGACCCCAGTTGGATACTTTTATCAAAAAAAAAAAAATCTTGTATGTACTCCAGACAGATTTCGCACTTACTTTATCTTGTCCCCCCCCCCCCCAAAAAAAAAAAAAAAATTCTATTTCGCCGTGAATGTCAAAACAGATGTATGGAATCGGGTTAAAGAATTTCGAAGTGTTCTTCTTGATTTTGGTCTATTCATGCGGTTATTCGATTGTTGAGTCATTGATAAGAAGCAGTCAGAGCGTAGATGAATAGGCGTGCAATCATAATTTTGTTATCATAAAATCTTGACTTTTTTTATTCTTCCCATTTGATATTGCAGACAAAGCAGCCGAAGACAAGAAGAAGTGAACCACTCTGCTCATTTTATGTACTCCGTTCTGGTGGTTACATCCATTAATTAGAAGTAATTAAAAGAAATTAGACAGTTCTACAAATATTGAACGCAATTGTTTATTTCATAATTTCACTCTTCTGCGTTAGTGATCCTATACTTAAACAAATACATCTCATGGACATTCGTGTGTTTGTTTGTGTTTGTTTGTTCTCTTTTTTTCTTTCTTTCTTTTTTGGGGGTGGGGATTGAGGAGAGTATAATGTTTCTTGGAAAGTATAATGTTTCTTGGAAATTGCACGGTTTGTCATGCGCTGATGTCATTTGAAGGTAGAAAAATCAGGTCTACTGCGACATACGCCTAGTCCCTACACTGCTTCACGTTTGACATTATTCTTGTTGGTGTCAGAACTTCCAGGGTTTGACAAGGAAAAGCCTCAGTCTAGATTGTTTGTGACGCCTGAAATCCAGGGTACGGATTCTTCAAGACGCGTGTATTCAGCGGATCTCGTTGAACTTCGCTCGAGCCATAATGGTCCGAACAAACGGGTAGGCCGAGTGCTGGCGTCTCTAGAGTACACGAGCACGGCTCGAGTGGTCCAGTCTAGCCAACATACTGTATTCATACATGGTTGGTGTTTGCCAGGGTGTGACTCACCATTGTACTGGACAGAGGAAAGAGGGGCGGGGGGGGGGGGGGGGGTGGGGGGGGTGGGGGAGGGTGGTGGGTCAAGAAGGGAAGGAGTTGGAGAAAGGGGGTGAAAGTAGATTGTACAGGTTTGCTATCTCTCTCTCTCTCTCTCTCTCTCTCTCTCCATGAGGACCTCTTTGACATTTTCTTTTCATTTCATTTCATTATATATATATAATATATATATATATATATATGTATATGTATATATATAGGCCTATATATATATATATATATATATATATATACACAGATATAGATATAGATATATATTATATATAGATATAGATATAATACAAATTTAGATAGATGAAAAGCAGATAGAGAGAGAGGGGGGGGGTTGGAGAGGGAGAGAAAGAGGGAGGGACAAGAGAAGCTACACTATCACATTAAAGATTATCATTACATGACATTTTCAGAAAAAATATAATACGTATGATTCACTTCAAGTATTCTAGAGCAGTCATTGACGGATGGCCTGGAAGGAATGAAAGCTAGGTGTCAGTCAAGATCAAGTTGAAGCTGAGAAATACAGAGATCTTCATGGTAGGTGGTAGTGGCGATTCGTAAACTGACGTCATAGTAGGCCTACTCCGTAGCTTATAACATGACAACTTACAATCATAGCTCACGTGATGATATTTTTCCGCATATCGCAACAAGGGAAAAAATGCTACTGAAACTATTATATCTCCTAACAGAAAATTTAAGATATTTTTTCCTACTGACTGAAGACTATCTTGATAGTTAAGTCACCGATCCATCTGTTTAAAACTTATAGAATACGTGTAATCTTGTTGTTGCATGTTCCGTCTAAGAGCTGAAAACTAGCGAACTGTGGATGTTTTGTATGGTGTGTGACGTATTTATTAGTTGTGATTGTGACGTGCAATGAAAATCACCCGCTGGTTTTGTTCAAAAAGAAAAAAAAAATCATTTTTCCTCCTCAGGAGAAATTGACTCCCCCTTGCGGAGGTCCTATAAAGACGTGACATCCATGACACATGGGAGGACGTCTCCTGAGAAAGTGAAATAAGCAACATCTGGCAAAATCCAGTGGAAATTCTCCCTCAAAAATTATGACAATCAAGCAAAAAGTACATTTGCATATCGAGTCCCACTGGACGCTTTTTATATTGTGACTCAAATGACATTCACGGGGGGTCATTGATTTAGTCAATTTTGTTCGATTTTGCAATTTGTTTAAGTTTCTCATTAACTTCGTGCCTTGGTTTATCGATTGCTGTCAAAATAGACCAAACTCTTTCGTAGGGATGAACTATCCTGTCATCAAACAGTTCATCTGATTACTTTCATAGAATACATAAAAGTGCAAAATTAGCCTCTTTGATTGAGCTTATATTATTGAGAGACTATACTGGAAATGTCAATGGAAACTGTATTAGTGTCAATGAAAACGTTAAAGTCATATTTTGACTGGCTTCGTACAAGTATGCAAAAGCAGTTTGAGAGACATGCACTAAATGGACGAAACACATTGGAGGAGTTCCGTTGTCAACAACAGAACCTTTAATGAGACTGTAAGAGACAGTAGAAGCACACAGTGGTGATGATTAAGAGTTTTACGAGACAGCTGGTTACCTGTCAGCCATGTTTTTTTTTTCTGGGAAGTTGGATGCTCGTTGCTGATATTGGAGCCAAAGAAGTCATTCTGCAGTGTCATTTGTTTCTCTCGTCTCTCGTCCTCCATTCTTAAATGACTTATGCCTATTTTTCCAAGTTGATTTCCGTGCTCTATTCTCCTACATCAAACTCTAGTTCACACACTTTCTCAGCCTACTCCTTCCTCTCCTGTTCTTCCACCGCTTCTTCTTTGTTTTCGTTTTTGCAGTCTCTAATAACCATTGTTTTTAACCTTTAAATCGCCAAAAAAAAAAAAAAAATCTAAACTATAAAGGCCTACACAGTGACGATAATGTAGAATCATGCAGCATGCGTATATAAAAATATGCTATTAGAGACAAAAAGTGTGCTCCTAATTGTTTTCCCATTTTCCCCCTCGATCATGAATAGGCACTCATAACAGGCAGGTTGGCAGATGGAGTCACTTCAAATTCAAATCCCTAATTTTGCTATGATATTTCATATACAAAATCTAACTGTCGCTCCATCATCTCATGCACCAACAGAAGATTATGAATGAAAAAAATAACTACAGTAAACAAAGATAAAGACAAAGACAAAGACAATAGAATAGTAACAAAAACCTGTAGACACGGCGTCTGCACGGAAGGAACAATCCTGAGGCGATATATTCCCAAGAACCGTGCAGTCTGCACCTGCTATTTGAAACATGAAATGTTCATCACACACTCTTCTCCGTTTGTCCTGCGTTCATTCACGTCACCACCTGTCATTTCGTCTCCGGTCATCCCCCCAGAACTTCTCCCACTGTCCCCTCGGCCGTGGAGTGTAGCCTCCCTGTGCCACTCGGCCCGTACTGAGTCACCACAAGAAACCCCTTCCAAAATCACTCATCATGTCATCACTGTTAGTTTTTCATTTCGTCTATTCTCTTGTAATTTGCCTGCTTTCTCTCCCTCTATACTCTTCCATGTCTGTAACGGCCTGAGGCAACATGCACCAACAGGGAAAGTCTGCTCCATGTGCACTTGAAGGGGGTATAACTCCAGCGGCTACATGTTTAAAATGAAATTGTCTTTGATAAAAGGGTTGATGTCGACACGTAAACAGTCAAGCTTCTCCAAAGACAGACATAAAATGTAAACAAAAAATGGCACTTGAAAGTTTGTTTTTTTCCATGTTGCAGGAAAGAATGAGGTTTGTCACCATTCTCACATAAGCCCATTGAATGAGACACAATGCTACGGCCTGACAAATCTAAAAACTACTGTATCCGTATTTTGAAAGTATACCATTGATAAGTTGTTAAAACTCACAGTATCACAAGGAAAAAAAAATCAGTATTTTAATTTACAAATTTCACTAAAGGAAATCTGACGAAGATAGAGTCCTTGGATCAATGGGAATGTTGTGGGCGATTCAAATCCCGTTTAGAGTCTGACCAATATCAAGTTGTATGTGTGTATGCGTGTGTGTGTCATCGTGTGTTATAGTTTTGTCCATTGTTATAGAAATTTCACCGTTCTGTTTATTTTTATTCACTCTTCTCATTCAAGCATTTAGTGTGAACATTTAATTGACTTGTCCTTCAAGGTTTCGCCCCTCATATGCAAGCTCCCGTGACGGTCACCAACAGGGAAAAAACATCATGATTACTGGTCTGCTAGAATTATCATTATTATCATGGGGAGGGGAAGGATTATCGATCGCAGAGCTCTTGATTTACACTCTATATTGTAATTCTGCAAATTTGAGGTCTCTATGTTCATCCATTGAACCATCCATTGAACTTGCATTGAACAAGATACCGAAACATGTACCTCTCCTGGTATCGTGAAAAAAAAAATCTACAAACTTGCACCGTCTCATCTATAGATACACACGATGTTTTTTAGAGTTTAACCAAAATTTTGAAGTCAAACTGTGCCTTGCACAGTTTGACTTCGACGCCCTTACTAATGGCCCACCATTCGTCCGTAATTTCACGGGGAAAGTTCAAATCCTTTTAACTGCCCGCACCAGGGGCGCTAAGCCATGGTGTAAATCAAAACCACGTTGTCGGATGAGCGCCATTACGTGTACAGAAATTGAATAATGGGTAACGATGCCTCCCTCACTTCTGCAAAGAGTGGGTCACTAGTTGGACCAGTCCTAACCCTCTCCCGTTTGTAGAAAACTCAGCGGTCCTTTGAGCTCTCTGAGAGGATTTTCTACGAAACAAGAGACATATCATATTTCGTTTCCACCTCAACAGGACATTGGGTATTAGTCTCGAATTTCCTGTTTTCTGGGGCATTCTCGAAAATCCCCGCTAGAAATCTCAACATTTTCCTTGCGTCTGACATCTTTTCATGTTAGGTCAAAGGCCAACCATGCTAACGTTGTGCATTACTATACCCTGTTGACAGTTCAGATCAGTCAGACAGTACACCGTGGGTCTGCGTAGATTCTATCTGGATCTAATCACACGTCATTTCATCTCGGCATAAACAGACGAGTATCATCATCAGATCGTCTGGAGGAAGATAAAAGTGCAAACAGCTAATTTCCGATCCACTCTATCAAAAACTGATGCAGAGCTTTTAAACCACACAATCACTCGGGCGCGCGAAATCATAGCCATGTACTCACGCCAGGGCCGGCAGAACGGGGAGGGGGGGGACTTTTTTTTCACCATACAAAGGAATACATAAGGTGTCACCACTTTGCTCCCTCAACTTTTTTGTTATTTGTTATTTGTTTGTTTGTTTGTTTTTTACCCCGGAAGTGCGTAAGCGGCAGTGGACAGAAATTAGATAAAAACCTTGAACGAAGTGTGAGCGCGGTAAGGCTTTGTTTTGGCGCTGAAGACCCATTTTTTTTTTTTTTTTTTTTTTTGCTTGCTTGCTTGTCAGCTGAAAAAAACCTGGAAGTGGCACCCTACAGAAGTTGCGCTGAAGACTTTTTTTTTTCTTGTTAGCTGATGAAACCTGGAAGTGGTACCAGAAGTCTGAACCCCCCCCCCCCCCCCCCCCCCCACACACACACACTTTTGAAAACGTGGCGCCGGCCATGCACGGATCAGCTGATTCGAAATCATAGTCTCTCAAGTACTGTTGTAAATGATGCTGTATAACATCAACATTACAGCTAAAACATAAGGATATATTGAATGCCAAGAGAAGAAATCATTCGGCATGACATCCGGATCTTTAAAAGTAAACCTCTTGATCACGTTTACAGGTTGACAATCAATAGTACTGCTGCCTCTTAAAACGCAATGTGAAAACAAATGTTTATTTTCTTGAATTTATCGGATATTGACTTTTCCTTTCTTCGAAGAATTATGAGAACGCCATGTGTTGTATTCATTTGGAGCAGAATCATAAATCGAAAAGCGAAGCAGAGAGCAGTAAACAAAAAAAAAAGAACACCTTCAGAATAAAAGTGATGTCAATGACATTTCATGTATAATAATACATGTGAGCAGTGACGTCACTATCACATAGTCTGAGAGCTGGCTGCTGGTCAATTTACCCCATCAAGCCCATAAGGTTTGACCCCTCAGAGTTGCTGGGGCCACCCTCCTCATTAAAAAAATGCCCGTCAGCCTGGTCCCTGAGGGCGGGTTCGGCCCCCAGGGACCCCCCGAAAAGGCCCTCCGGCGGGTGTAATTTACCCCATGGAGCCCATGGACCAAACTTGGCCTATATGAATGTCCTATGGGTGTACATAATCAAAATATAAAAACTGACAAAATATCTGGTCGGGAAAGGGGTTGCCAGACCGCTTGTTTGCAGGCATAAAACCTTGTTTTTGGTCAAGGAGTCTGCGCCAAGACTACACTGTCCCATAGGCCCTGTACTGTAGCGTCTCCCAACAGGCTGACGGACAGTGCCAGTTAGTGCATGTAGTAGTCTTGGCGCAGACTCCTTTACGCCCAACAAGGGTTTGTGCCTGCAAACTACCCGTTATACCCTGGGACCCAGGGTAGTTTGCATGCACAAATTGACCACACACACACCCACACCCACACACACACCCACACACACACGCACACACACACACACACACACACACACACACACACACACACATTCACACATGACTCTATGTATACTAAGAATACCGTAAGGCGTAACACAAAACATGACCAGTGGTTTCTCCATACAGCCATGATACCTTGCACATACCTATAATTATTATGTTCATAACTTTTGAATGTTTTACATCGATACTATCAGTGAACCTTCAAGCAGGAACACTGAAGAGATTTTGAAATTTGTGTGAAATTGTATTCTGTTTTACTGGCCACACAACCTGCTTACCCTTTATTATGTATCCACCATATAAGACAAATATATATATATATATATATATATATATATATATATATATATATATATATATATTGGGAAAATGCTGAAATAAACCCTTTGTTGTGAGTAGACTTCAATTTCTCAAATCATGCATTATACTGTATGATAGACTAAAATGTGAAATTATGTTTTATATTATATGAAATAAATTCATGCCAAATACTGGTCAGTTCAGGAATCATAAGACTGCAACTGAAACATGTGCAATGCTTATTATAGGCCTACATTATACGTAATTTATGTAAGCTTTAGTCTTCCATAGAGTGTGATGCATGGTTTGATGTGTAATTGCCATGGTTTTGAATGGCAACTAAATCATAAATATGAACTAGGACCTGCATTGTAACTGTAGATGGTATGTGACACCCTGGAAGTATTATCTCTTTTTTTTGGGGGGGGGGGGGGAGGGGGGTAGACAAAGTATCTCAATGAGGAGTTGACAAAAATTCTAATATAAAAGAGAACACAACATGTAAATGCTCTCAACGTGCATGCTATTGTTAAAGAAAAGAAATTAAGCTAACATTTCAATTAGCTGGTAATTTTATGTTTCACGTTGTGTGTATATGTCCCGGGTTAACGGCAATCATATACTATGATGCGCTCTTTGCAGTGTGTGACACCGTAGGTTGAGTTTTGTTTGTGTGGGGCTGGGGAACTGAAGATGAAGTACAGTGTATCTCCAGAAATAAGGAGTTGACAAAACTGCTGATATAAAGAGACCACAAGACCAAGTTAATACTTTCAGCCTATATGCTATATAAAAAGTGGGCTATTATGTTTCAACTTGGTGTGTACTGGTCACGGTCATTGGCAGTGTTTGCAGTATGTGACACCATTTGTGTGGGGCTGGGAACTATTATAAATAAAATATATCTCCAGAAATAAGAAGATGACCACAAAAAAAAAAAAAAAGCGCTGAAGAGATGAAGAGAACACAAGATCAAAGTAAATGCTCTTGGCCTGTTTATTTCCATTACAGAAAGTTAGCATTCTATTGTGAAGCTTCTTATTTGAGGTTCCAAGGAAGAAATACATGTATATAGAACACCGTAATTACATGTTCATTAGTATTATAGATATGCAGATATTTGTCCAAAACTATGAGGTGACATGCACTACTGAGTATGAAAATTGATCAATATCATTTCCAAAACCATTAAGCTCCTTCCTTATGTTATGCAGTTTATTCTGATTTGGAATTTATTAGAGTCAAATAAAGGAAATGTTGGCATGGATGCTGTAATCCTTGCCTATTTTATACATCAAAGGGTGGTTTTTATCAGCCAAAAACACAAAAAGTTATTAGTTTGAGGTTTTCAAAGGAATCTTATATAGGATTGAGACTTGTTATTTGTATCTAAAAGAGGATATCAAGCAGGAGAAAAAGAAGTAATCCAAGCTACATCCCACTTGTTGACATAAACTTTATTAGAGTTATGTTTAATGCACGGTTGATGAAAATGTTTACTTAAATGTGTTATACAACTGGCCTTTAGCGCTGTTGTGGTTGGTCTTAAACTGAAGTTTACTCACAACAAAGGTTTTTCAGCATTTTCTGAAAAGCTCTATTTGAGTCTCATAAGGTGAATACATCATACAGAAAGAGTAGGCTGTGTGGCCAATAAAACATAATACAACTTCACACAAATTTCAAATTTCTTCAGTGTTCCTTAAAGGTGTATTGATAGTATCCATGTAAAACATTCAAAAGGTATGAACATCTTATAAGTTTGACATTTAGGTATTATGGCTGCATTAATGAGAAACCTATTAATTGTAACATGTTTAGTGTTATGGTATATACAGTTGTACATAGAGTCATGTGTAAACATAATTGTGTGTGTATGTGTGTGTGTGTGTGTATGTGTGTATGTGTGGGGGGGGGGGGTGGGTGTGTGTGTGGTCAATTTATGCATGCAAACTACCCTGGGTCCCAGGGTATAACGGGTAGTTTGCAGGCAATAACCCTTGTTGGGCGTAAAGGAGTCTGCGCCAAGACTACTACATGCACTAACTGGCACTGTCTGTCAGCCTGTTGGGAGACGCTACAGTACAGGGCCTATGGGACAGTGTAGTCTTGGCGCAGACTCCTTGACCAAAAACAAGGTTTTATGCCTGCAAACAAGCGGTCTGGCAACCCCTTTCCCGACCAGATATTTTGTCAGTTTTTATATTTTGATTATGTACACCCATAGGACATTCATATAGGCCAAGTTTGGTCCATGGGCTCCATGGGGTAAATTACACCCGCCGGAGGGCCTTTTCGGGGGGGTCCCTGGGGGCCGAACCCGCCCTCAGGGACCAGGCTGACGGGCATTTTTTTAATGAGGAGGGTGGCCCCAGCAACTCTGAGGGGTCAAACCTTTTGGGCTTGATGGGGTAAATTGACCAGCAGCCAGCTCTCAGACTAACATGTCTGTGACGACGAGTTGGAATTCATGTGATACGAAAACATGTTTATTGACTTTAGCGAAATGAGCAGGCCGTAGATGTTTTATTTCCCACTTCCTTATTCGAGCTATCTTCCTTTCACTTTATCCAAGATCTTTCTCCTTTAAAAAAATAAAGAAAAACACACACACACACACACACAAGAATTCAACACTCAATCAGTTTCTTTACACGCTGAAGAAACCTGATTATTTATTGGAGATGAAGATTGTGCGTGTGGATCACGAAGATAAAAAATTAATGCATGTGCATGTGTGACTTTCTCCAAGATAAACGACAAGTGCTGCTTTTTAGCAGTTCCCTCCATTTCTAACAATTTTGATTCGGCCAGTATTTGTCATAAAAACCCAATTGTATTCCAGTTCACAGTATTTTCCTCCATTACAATGTTGTACTGATTTTGTGTAATTATATTTGTGTATTCAAACGTCTTATTGCACTTGCAGTTTTGTTGAAAAAGAAATAAACGAATGAAATGAATGAAAGGGATGAAGAAAGGTCAGGTGGTTCGAAGCAGAGACCGTCCCTTCACTCCGAGGTGTTATACCCTGGGCTTCTTTTACGAAGTGACTCAAGCTTGTCTTGGCGGACAGCGACCCAAATGTTCTTTTGCCCGAAATGTTATGAGTCACATCAAGGGTGTGCCTTCTGCGCTTAACATCACTTGCTCACAGTCGCTCGCCACCGAGCTGAAAAAGAAAAACACCCAACAAAAATAAGATATATTGATACATTCTATTCAACGTCTGTAATTGAGCTCAAGGTATCGCTTACAACACCAATAAACATGAAACTTGCACTTGGGTCTTTTGATCCTTCACATTTTAAACGGCCAAGGTTCAACTGGTGTTGCGGGTCAGTGGACTGTATCCCTTTTTCCTGTTTTTCAAAAGAGGATAAGCAAAAAAACGTGACAACTTCTTCCAAGTTTAACCCATTGTGAGTAAATCACATCTATACTAGAAGTGCAACTGTTCAACGAAACATAATGGAATCTATATGACGTTTTCATTGGAGCAGCAAAATATTACCTCATTGCCTTGCAGTGATTTCATAAAGCTAGCTGATATAAGGGATAAACGTCTACCACAGGCGTGTGGAGCTCCTGAACTCTGTAACTGACACAGACTTGAATTACCGATCCTCTGAAAGGGGAAGCTATCCCGAATGAATAACTAGGCCCATGTAAATTCAGTGAATGAGGGTATTCATTCAGTAGTTCATATCAAGGAAGTTTGAGGAAATCGGACAATCCGTTCAAAAGTTATGCATTTTTATAGCTTAGGTCTAATCCATGTGCCGTCATCTCCAGTGAATGAGAAGTGTATAATTCGTGATGTTACAGGATGCCAGCGGTATAATGACACGTATTATCAGGTCTGACCTCAGCATCTCTTCAGTTTACTAACATAATGAAAGAGCACTTAACTTACCTCTTTAAGAAGGCAAGCAGTGGGAATGATATCACCTTTGAGGGAATTATGACAGTAACAAGTTGAAAGGATGTGTATTGGGCACTTATTTTGAAAAATGAAATTTGGAATTCTCTTTAAGACAATGTCTTTAATCAGTATGTCATGAAAACTCTTAATATAAAAAAAAATCAAATTCATGAAATCATCTGTCACGAGTTATTTCATCTCAACTCTTTTATATTTTGACAGAATTGTGAACATTAAAGTATATGTGTTCTTTGTCAGATACACATAAAACATGGGGGAAATCCTTTATACCGAGCACACGGAAGCGACAAGTAATAAAAAAAAAATGGAATAATTTGTTGTTGTTGTTGTTGTTCATTTTCCATCTGTGAAGATGGCTGGATAGCCCATATTCAGCTACACTAAGCTGGTGTTCCATGGGGTCCAGTTGGATGTGGGGTGGGACCACTTCACCGGGTTAGACACCCTGCTCTTTATTAATGATATAATTATGAAATATTTATAAATACCTTTTTATGTTGGTTTGCTGATTAATTTTCCACCTCTTTCGGATTGGATATCCGAAGTCAGTTGATACATTCCTCCTAAACCGATACTGAAGTGGCAGAGGTCTATAATATTGGCAATGGAATGACAAAGCTGTAATCATAATTCAGCGTTATAAACTCCCGTAATTACACGGTAGGCATGGTAGGGCGTATGTTGCAGCATTACCGAAATAGACGCCGTATTATTCAATTCAATTCAATTCAATTCAATTCAATTCAATTCAATTCAATTCATTCATTTTCATTCTTAATTATATCAGAGGCATACATTCAACTGTGCAAAGGATAAATGATAGTTGAAAATAAAGATATACATGCATACCGGCAAAATACAAAGTTATGTTTACAGGGGGAAAAAAGAATTGAGAGGTCCATTAAAAAACATGTTTGTATACTGTGAACCATTCGAAGGATTCTTATGAGAATACTTGTTGACAAATACTTAATATAAAGATAGCTTAAGATGGAACAAGATGATTAAAATCATAGTACTCGTCCGATTAAAAACAACAACAATAAACAAGCAAAGTTGTATCTGATTGTGTGAGCCGATCAATTGTTTTCATGAGAGATTAGACTGCAGATATTTATAGCTCGTATGAGATTTTCTCAGATAATTACAGACACAAAATACAGTGCTTTAAGGGATTTGATGACTCTCCTTAATGACTAATTACCCATCGTGCTCTTGCGACTTCGGTGGACGCGTGCTTTCTCCGGAGTACCGCGAGATTTCCCAGGGTTTACCAGTCACTGAACTTCGCTTACCGTGAGGCGGGAAACGGATATCCCTCTCTTTTGGTTCGTCGTTTGGCTCGAGAGTGACAGAGATTTCCCGCCCAAACTCATCACCAGGAGCTGGCGTTCCCTGATGTTGACAACCACTAAACACAATGAGGGGTGCAATCCAGATGCCGATTTGGGGTTTCCATTCCAAGACGTTGACACATGAGATTGAGAACTCTCTGGCAACATTCCTTTTTGTCAATTTCTCCCCCTCTCCCTTTCTCTACCCCCTTTCTCTCTCTTCTTTTTGAAAGTCTCTCGAGTGGTTTAACATATTTAAGGTACTGTCACTGCATATTACAGCAGTGCGGGAAAGTCTCATATGTGAAACGACAGCGTGGACTTTTCTTTCCGCGTGGTCTGGATATTCCCATCATGCTTTGCGCTGCTCTACCTCGCAGGGAAACCGCTCGAATTCAAATTTTCTGAACGACACATTACTGGTACCCTTTCAAACAATACGTATGAAGACTAAAATACCTATCAATAATTGGGAAAATGAAATTGTATGTTGTTCTAAGCCCTGTTTATCACTTCGACCGTGGGGACAACGCGAACTACCGATCTCGAGATCAGACTGTGAAGATAAGTTGAAAACTATGTTGTCAGTTCTAGTTTTGAACGAATACTAAGAGCTCCTTCCTATTTGAGGTTTCATAAGACATTGTGCAAAACATTTACGAAAGTGGACCAATGGCATGGTATCAAGAAAAAAAAATACAGATGACCAGAAACAAAATTTAATTGAGAATGATTGTACCATTAACATAGTGGTTAGTTTTGGCATTGAAAGAAAACTAGAGCAGTATCATAGAAAGTTGAAAAGTTTATCACCACAAATATGGTGCAGGATTTTTATCGTGATTTCCCTGGCCTGTTAGGATTATCATCATTCAGTGGAATTCTATCTAGAGCTACCCACGATTTATCACGGTTACAGCAGACGTACACCATTAATTTTGACTCCAAACTGCGACGATATCATTTTTCTTCCTCAGGATCCACAATTTTCAGGCACTGATTTTCTGTGGGTCCCTCTTGGTTTTACAGGACACAGAACATGATTATCTTGCCCATTTTCGATACGTTGAAATCGAAATAGTTTACGTAAAAGTGAATCCGTGTGAAGTCAAAGGCGAAGTTTACCCTTGAGAAAACGAGGATACATGAGTAGTATTACACTCTTGTCTTTGTGTCTTTCCTCCTTAGAAAATTATGTGTATTTTCAAACCAAAACATTGAAAGAGAATTAAAAGATATGGTGTTTATCGTAGGGATTTTTACAATGCCATGTGGTGTCCCATACTTGCTCATAATTATTTTCTTATGGCTAGTAATCGTGGAAAGGATTGTAGAGGCAGCAGTACTTTCCCAACTCCTCGCGACTTCCTGCATTGGCTGCGAGCCATGGCCTAGGGCAATGTGTACTCACATGGAATCAGAGAATTCACAGTATTTTCAATAGTACAAGGGAAATCAGGCCTGAATTGCTATAATGGCAGGTTAAGCGTGGTTTCCAGGAGCCTCTTTCAACAACGAGCTTCGATTTGTCATGTGAAATACGAGCATCTTAAAGGAAGAATCAACTCTATGTTCAAGCTAACTTTTGTAAATAGAGTTCAACCAATAAGCAAACAAACAAACAAACAAACACCACAGACTGCTTGTTTCCTTATAATATATACTGATAAATCGTTAAGGTGTCACATGTTTCAACAATATACCAAGGAGGTATCCTTAGTAATACTGATCAAAATCTATAATTATGCAAATTAGATGAGATGATGATGTCATTGCCACAGAAGTCTTCATTATTCTGAACTGCACACCATTCTTCCCTTAATTTTGTGGTGTGTGTGTGTGTGTGTGGTTTTTTTTTTATGAAATAAGAATAGAATACATTACATCCGTAACACAGAACGATTGCAACTTTGTCATATTTCATAAATGGTAGGACCTACACACAACAAGCTTTGCTTTTTAGTAGGTTCCATCGTATTTCTCTCTAGCATTCTTTTACTTTGATTGAAAATAACATATCGACCGCTATGTACTATGTTGTATTTCATTTTGTATATATCCAAGCTGGATATTCTCTATTATTCTATTTTGTTATATGTTATGTATTTTCCATCGAGAAATACGAAAATAGAAATAAATTGAAATTGAAAAATAAATGGTGATATTTTTCTGGATATTACTAATAGGCCTTTTTTTTTAAACCATCGATTAGAATATAATACCAATACAGTAGTTAACAGACAATGATACAATTGCCTCATCTGTACTATGTTTACGACTAATGTTACTGTTTCATGAAAGCATCTTTAACCAAACGTCATCCCTTTCCAATTCTGTTAGTTCCAATTATGTTTTCTGCATTTTGTTATCTCAGTTCTATGTGTTTGATTTTTACTCACTCAAAGTGTGCTCAAACGTAGAGTGGCTCTCCATTTCGATTTACAGTAGTATTATGGTCAGCACTGATTGGCACATGCAGAAACTCTAGATGTAAATAGCGACTTGTACAGTCGAGGACCGTTCGCGAAGGATGCCGATATCCGCACAGGCATCCCACGCTGTGGCATGTAGTGGATCAGTCTCTTGTCTTACAAACGGAGTTCCAGAGTTCGAATTGCACATATGCTTACGTCCTTGGACGGGATGCATTTACCTATGATGTCCCATTCGACCTAGGTGGATATCGATGGGTAGGCATACCTGGTAATGTATTGTGACGATGATGACAGTGCTCTGTTAGTACAACAGCAACAACGCTGAGAAGGCTACCTGGGTATAACATGAACTGGTCATGAATTCAATTGAAGCGTATCGCCAGTAAAAATTCCTTTACAACAATAACACAGCTGATTTCCCATTATGGTGAAGGTATGCCTATACTGGTTCTCGAAACAAGAGTAAGTTCACTTTGTCATGATGACTTAAAGGACAGCCACGTTCATCAATCTTTTCGTGTACATTATACATAAGCGATCCTATTCACGTGACGTCACAGTGACCTAACCAAAACAAAGAAATAAGGTGCGAAGTAGGTACCCGTTTTAAACAATCATATAACTTTCATATTATCATCATATAATCATATAACATGAAATCCCTCTTTTTATGTCATTCATTGCTCCAAGGTTTCGGATAAATAGGCGGTATTTCACTGCCCTCAGCTCAAGTAACTTTTCTGTGACTCTATAGGTCTCCCTTTAGTCCCCGTTACAGCAAGAGGAGCCCTGCAGCCTGCATCATGAGGTCCCTCATGGGTGCTGGCAGTAAAGTTTGTGAAGGGTGAAATCTACATTCCGAGCTAAATGGACCTATACACTTTACGTAAGCTGTAAAATACAACTAGACACCATGGGTACGCTATATCACAAGCAAAATAATAGTACTTAATCTTGTGATACATTTTTGTTTATAAAATAGTCTTTCACAAACATCTTATTTACCTATCGTTAACATTTTACCACTACCATTCATTACATCTATCATGATGATAATCATGTTTTTTATGCACACTCATACACATACACACACAAATACATTTCTCATAACTGGATACACTCGTTAAGAAAACTCTTTCCTGTATCTTCAGAGAGCCTGGCGTAGAATAATCTGTATTTTATCTAAGCTGTGATAGCTCTAATATCATGTCCAATTTCACCGTAATCTTAGTATTATCATCCAATTGCTTAAACGAATATACAAACATTTGTGCGTGATGAATTACCTCGTAAGCGGCAACAAATTTCAAAGACGCAAGGTTTGATTCGTTCTCGTTTTGTGGGGATATAGGGTGGGGTGTACAGGGGGAGCTAAATCCTCATGCACACACAGCTTCTTGCTAAGAGTCATTTTCGAAGTTTCTTTGTGTATCAGCATTCAAATATTGTCGTACCACTCCCCTTGAGTGATGGGAAACTGCTAGCTAGAATGAACGCCGCTGTGTTCACCTTACTGCCCTTTCGCCCATTAGGTGATTGATTGTATGCACAATGTCGCCATAAGTGTCGACAGTGCCACTCGGCTCAAAAGAGCTTAAATTGAGTTGGAAATGTCAATAATTCGGCACGACGATGTTGAAGTGTTCAAAGGCGCTGCTTGAATCACCTCCCCATTAACTTCTTCTTCTTCGTACCCTCTTCACCCCAACCCCTGCCTATCTGTATAATACAGAAAAATCATGATTCATACATACATACATACACGCACACACACACACTTGACGCACCAACACACACTTCTCTACTAAGCTCAGCGACATTAACGAACAATGTTTTTCCTGATCACAATAATATTATCGTGTCCCATTTATACTTTCTTGTTGCTGCGTCACCAATCATCACTGTGTATGTTGATGCTCACTCTTTTATGAGCGATTAATGATATTTAATACTAGCCTTTCTGGTCTTTGAGCTCATTAATGACTGCCCTATGTACTTTAATCCCGTCTATTCCTCCGCCGTTTTTTTACAAGACATCCTTTCAGCAAGCAACCTGAACACACAAACACGGTGGTCGCAGACGAATAAATTCCTGACAATACGGAAGAAACAGACCAAGAATGCTGGCTCGCAATTGTCGACTTAATACCTCAAGGTCGGTCGTCTACTTAAGTTTGCATTGCCGCGCCACGAAAAACTTCCCCGCAAAATTAAGTGGACGTGTTCCAATCTTGCGCTCCGACAAATAACAGTAGCCAGCTATTATGGGTAATCATAGATATGATGTACTTCTGGAGACTATGGCAGTGACTTATAGGCAATTAAATGTAAACTTATCAACCGACGCATTCCACCCCCCCCCCCCTCCTAACTAGAATCTCAAAATGTTCTTATCCTGCCAATGCCATTTTCAAGTTCCAAGTGGTTCAAAGAAAGGCAGCTGAATGCAGGAAACTGTTGAACAGTGTGGGGCACTGTGGCACAGTGAATAAGACTGCTGTACTTACATTCCATCAGAGGACACGAGTTCGAATCCAGTCCAGTGCTTACGTCCTATAGGACAAGATGCTTTTACCCACCAGGTCCCACTCGACCCAAATGTATGAATGGGTACTTGGCAACGCATGACGAAAATTCAAATTGCATAGGAAAGTGTGTCCCTTTGCTCTCCTACGAGTGGTCTTTACCCAGTTTGGTCTTTCCTGGCCTTGATTTTCAGCCTCTTTCAGGGGAATGCCGAAGTCTCTTTCGATTTGGTCTCTCCAGCGAGCTGGAGAGCGTCCTGGTGGTTTCTTTTTTCAGAAAGTCATTCTTAAAGGCTTGGAAAGGGATTCAATGTGAGGGCAGGACAACCCCCTGGCAACGCTAAAGGGCGATGATTTTCATTTCATTTCATTTCTTTATTGTCCATGAAATGGGAAATCTTCATGCATCAAGTGACCTACTTAATTACATATACATAGAGCACACATTCCCAAATAAAACCTAAAAGATGGTAAAACAACACATATGATTCATTACATAAATAACACAGAAATCTTTACACCCAAAACAAAACAAAAAAACGCATCCACAACATAAAATATTGCACCTGTTTCTTCTAAAAAAAACCCCCACATATATAAACAAAAATAAATGTAAAATGAATACATCCAACTGTATATGTACCTTTATTGCCGTATACTTATTACATATTTATGTTTATGTTTATAAAAAGAAAACGGCAGGGCCCTCTGGTAGAACATTGCAAACACTGAAGAGGCTACCCTTGGTAGACTTACTAAGAAATTTGTCAGGCAAATGTCCCCAATGAGTCATAAAGAGTCAGTACTTATTTTAGCCCATTCACATGGCACGCACGGGTAAACATTTCAGATATACTGATGATACACGCTAGCGCAAATGGGGTAAAAACCGACTCTTTAAGGACACCGGAACTTCAGGCACACATGCCATCTACAGATGATGTGTTCGGAACAGTTTAATGATCATTATGTCAACACAGTAAAAAACAACTTCGTAGCCCCCCCCCCCGTAGCCCCCCCCCCCCCCCCCCCCCCCCGTCTGTAACCAATCTAGTCAACCTCTAGGGGCTAAGCGCGTATGTTGCCCTAACAAGGACTACTCACGAAGTACAATTTTCGTAACCGGAAACAGCGGTTTAAGAAGGCGAATTATTAACTTTATTTCAGGACAAATTACAATACTGAAGTCCTTGTGATATTACGAGTTATAGTACTTGAATGCGAAACCCGTCTGAGCAATCTAAAAGAGAAAATAAACAGAAAAAAATAGGCATTATCATGAGCAAAGCAATCTTCAAGTTGATAGAGTAAAGATAGAACCTAAAATAAGAAAGTTGTGGAGTTTCTCATGTTTTCATGATGAAGTGATATTTTTCCCAACCACAATAATGCAAATCTCCCATCGATTTGTATAATAAAAGTATCGTGAAGATGTCAAAACTCTATTATAATCTAATAATAATGACATTTTTTTCTCCACTTCACTTTATTTTCTGCTCATCAAAAAAGAAAAGAGAGAAAGAAAGTAAGATACGATTTGGACGAAGGTCAGTGGTCAATTAAAAAGCGTCAGGAACTGTATCTGTTGATCTGAACTAAAATTGATTTGATCCGGGTAGAGCGCCTATAGCTAGCAGTAACTAGCCAGTCGATGTGTCACCAAACGTTTTATGCATTGGAGACCTATATGCAGGGCTATAGACACCGGCGCGGCCGTGACGTATGCGGTAGAGGAACGTCTTAGTGTGTGTGTGTGTGTGTGTGTGTGTGTGTGTGTGTGTGTGCGTGTGTGTGTGTGTGCGTGTGTGTGCACGTGCGGGTGTGTGTGCGTTAGTCGGGGTGAGGGAGGTTGGTCCTTGCAATGAGCTGTACGATGTCTATGCAATCCCTATATACACAAACGTCCGAGAGTTAAATGTTGACTTTGAAATTGACATTTACAATCCAATTTCTTATCCTTTTGGGAAAGAGTGCTGCTTGTCCTGGTGGCAGCAACAATCCAGGGATAGTTGTCTAGTACACAGTAGTCAGGGCTTAGGTCCTATCAGAGGTCTTACCTCAAGCATCACGTTACTACAGCGTTAACATGGTTAAAGAAGAGTATCCTGGCTGAGGGTAGGGATGGAGGCGTGTATAGTCTAGAACGATGAAGCCCTATACTAATCCTATGGAGCGTGCATCCGAACAATGATAACCCTATAGAACAACACATGGCAGTTTAGATAATGTGAACATGTAGAAACAAAATAGATGTAATTAGACAAGCATCTTTTACCTTGAATGTTTGCAGTGGGTATGACGTGAAAATCAACCGATATTTTTGTATTTTATATCTTATATTTTTATTCATCTATTTATTTATTTATTTATTCAATTTTATTTTCTTCTTTTTTCTTTTTTTTTCTTTTTTTTTTTTTGGGGGGGGGGGGGTTAATGACCTTGCTGAGATAATGACTATGGACGGAACGATCCATAGTCATTATACCGAAGTCTTCATCCTATCACCGCTATCACTATATTTTCGGTGGAAAGCCATTTATAGCTATTCAACCACAACAATTATAGTAGGCACCAAGTAGCGCTCACGAATCCCTGCAATCTGATTGGCCGATTCTGTAACCAATGAGAGTGTCATTCGTTTTAGAGTGATCCACATGAGCAGCGGGTTGGTAGACGTCATCGCAAGGAGACAACATTATACACTATTAGAACGAATGCGTAAAGCGCGCATGCGCCACAACGAAGCTTGACATGAGATTTTATTTATCTACTACAGAAATTATGTAGTTGCTTGTTGCTGCTATTGTTGTTGATGATGTACTCGCTCATCTTTTATGACACGAGATGTCAGGTGATAAGTGGCTAAATGTGTACTCTGTGTGAACGCAATAAATCTCTTGCATTAAAGACATTATTTACCATTTCTGCACATGAAACAAAATACAGCTTTAGTTCTTTAATGTGAGTTAGGGATAGAGACAACCAATGTTAAAATGTAAATCAGTATAATCAATGTTAAGTATTGTTAAATACACAAAATGTGAGCAATAGTTTTAATAAGATTCGTTTGTAGAATAAACTGTCTACAGTTATGGTTTATTGAGGGAAAATAGTGATATCTCGTCATATTTCAGCCTTTATTGCGAAAGTTCATATGGTATAGGATGTTTTGTGAAGTAGCTGACCTACACATACGCATCAAACCAGATAACTCGAACATTCTTTTAATCACTGCTCCCAATGGTAAACAGTACCTTTAACACTGGTCCACTCAAGCAGGCACAACATGACATGGTGTTTCATCGAAAAACTCCGAATGATTTCAGTATTTTGGGCTTAATAAAATGAATCTTAATTGAAATGGCTTGCAGTAAAGATCTTCCAGCTCAATCATTGTGTGAATGTTATTGACTAACTAAATTTTCAAGAGAAGACAGCTGCAAGGGATAGAATGTTTTGATACTTTCAGGAAGAGCTATTCACTCATTGGATAACGTCTTCTTTTTCTTCAAGTGGCACATTCCGTACTACTGAAGAGAGAGGTCATTTCATTGAGCATAGTATATACACTGTATAGTATAGTACTTGAGACTAATCTGAGAATCGGGGCTTCAGTCTCTCATAGTCATTTGAAGCGGTGGAATATGTAGGGAGGTTTAATTTACTACCGCACGCGATGTGTTTACGCATCACCTCGAGCAAGCTGTCGCTTTATTCTGATTAGGAAAAAAAAAGAGAACTATACTATAGTTTTGTTATCAGTCAATCTTTAAGATCCATGATATCATCACACAGATCTTGTTTGCATTATTATTTTACATCCCCGTGCAATTTATCCGTGAATTCAAATGCATTTAACATTTTCATGAGCCTTTGTTGTTGTTGTTGTTGATGTTGTTGTTGTTGTTGTTGTTGCTCAGTTGTTGATTGTAGTGGTGGGTGGCGGTGGTGGCGGTGGTGGCGGTAGTGGCGGTGGTGGTGATTGGTTGGACAACATAATACTATGGAGCTATAAACAACACATGCAGCTCCATGATAATACCGAGTACAAGAGTCATACTCCCCGAATTCTCGCATTTATTCGCATCACAGATTGTTCATTGTACGCATGAACTGACAACTCACCTGACTGCGACCCAGAGGTCGCTCTCACGGAAGATTTGTTCTGTACCCGAGAACGTGGTGTCTACCTTTTCCAAATTGTCTCCATCGATCTACACAACTCATGACAGAGTGCGGTGTATATAACGTGCTGGTACTATTTATGGACCCTGGAGGGTTGCGAATGTTAGACACAATGTAATCACACACCGTGTGTTTGCTTTCAGCCACATGATGCAATGATAACGGAGGGTTTTGGAGGTCAAACGTGAGATTTAACCGGGAAACATTTTTGAGCATTTGATTTAGAGTTCATTTACACACGACCTATGAGATAAACGACTAGACTTGAAACAATAGTGGGCGAGTCGGAACAATACAATATGACAAAGGAAGCGCATATGACATGGTGAAAGCTAGTACTATATTGCTGATGATTAGCATACATAGTAGGCCCTATATAAAATTACAACAAAAGACCGGTGACAATGCCCGTACTGACGTTTTTCATCACAGTACGTCTTTTCATATCTGTTATATGTTCTTAACTCAACCTAATCATTCATTCATTGCGGCTTCCTTTAAAAAAAAGTTTAAAAATCCTTCATGGATGGATTCCTCCTTTACATGGCCTACCGTTTACCATGGCGCAACTATTCATTGTAATTCCCCTTTCATATCCCCCGAAACACGACCAAACCTCCGGAGGTTGTACCGTGTTTACCTCAGACGCGATGGGAGAGTACCTGCATCCTGGTCCTTCATGCTAACAACTACGAGAGCTTAAAGGGACTGTGCACAGTACTGGTTGAGGTGGGGATTCAGGTTTATAACATTCCTAAGTGAGATAATGAGAAACCTCTTATGAAATATGAAAGAGCATGTTATTTTAAGAAGGATTCAACGTTCATTTGAAGAAAATTGGTTTTGAAATTACTGAGATATTCCAAAAAAGTGATAATGATAAAAGGCGACGGGCCACGCCTTTTATTAGGATCTCTTTGTTTCACCTTGTTTTTGGATATCTCAGCCATTTCAAAACCGATTTTCATCAAAGAAACTTTGATACCCCTTAGAATTGCATGCTCTTTGACATCTCATAGAGTGGTTTCTGAATAGGCCTACCTTGCAAAATGTTAAAAGCTAAATTCTCACCTCCACCATCCAGAACTGTATAACAGTCCCTTTAATGACAGAAAGCAGAGTAATTGAGGCATAAATATGATCGTTTTGGAGTTACAGTCAGTTGGACTAGATACGATTTTCCTCACTTGAGTATGATGTGGTGACATAAGATTATTAAATATCCTTCTGGAGACAGATGAACCAATTGCAGAAAATAATGGAAAAATGTGGAATATTCCATGTCAAAATGACTGAAGAGCATTACGGCAGTGACGCCAAAATCGCTTGGACAAGCCGCCTATTTCAAGCTAGCCATTGATCAACTTACACAACGTGCTTTGATCGTTGCTGTCGCATGACTGCGTTCACAGACAGTCTCATTTTTATTTAAATGACTAATTCCTGGTATATGAATAAAATTTATTCGGTGGAACTCTCACAATTTTGTCTGCACGCTCCGAGACAAGGCAAGGCTACATTCTTTCTTCCTTTCTTAATATCTATTTTTTTTTCGCTTTTTTAATACAATTTTTGTGACACCTTACGTTCTCCTGCTCGACGCGAGCACACGTAGTGCAACGCCCTCGAAGTAGTGAAGGAAATCTTGCGCTCGTTGGCCTAAACGCTCTCCGAGCAGGACAGGGCGAGTTATAATTCGCCCGAGTGTTGACAAATCTCGCACGCGAAGTTCAAACTCCAAAACTCTTTCGGGGAACGTATAGTGAGCAGTGAGCAAAGACGTAGAGTGAGTGATGTTTTGGTCTGTGTTGGCTCACACCCCCAGTTCTGATCGGCTGAGTAAAACGTGTTCCCCATGTAAGTGAGTAAGCCTCTACTGCATGCATGCTCGGAACTCTGAGTCGAGTATTTTGGGTTGTGTTTTTCTTTGTCATCTCGATGGAGTCAATTGAAATGGATGCACGGCAGTCTTTGTTTCATGCCAGATCTCACGGATTACAAATGGATTAAATTCATTGCCTTGGATTGGAATCTCGTACGCAACACCATCGAATGAATGTACAAACTATTAATGTTCGCCAACCGCAGCACACCTAATCTGTATCACCCGAGGGAGAGAGAGAAGAGTGTTTAGGGAACTTGTCGCTAAATGTTTGAAAGGATCTTCTGAACTCGGCTTCTGTGCCATAACTCATCTCCAGATTCCGTAAGTATTGAAAGTATTATTTTTGTTAACACCTCTACTGAACCTCATCGGCCGTAGTACGTTTTTAAGGAATTAAAGGTTAACTGTGAAATGCATGTCGCAATTTTAAATGAGTTTGACGAGACATTACAAAAGGGGGAACTGTTCAATTTCGAGCAGTTTATATTTCCTGAGAATGCAGAAATTCGTCCTGATGATGACCGATTGACGCATTCTCTGGATAACTGGTAGAACAAAATCGGTGCAGTGATGCGTTGGTCAAGGTTTTCTACCGTCCTTTAGGATTTGACCGACATCATTGACCTCACGGTCTTGAAATACTGCTACAGCCGTCTATTCTTCATACCCGTCAATCAACCTGTATGCTCTCGATGTTTTTAGCAATAATCAATCATTTTCATAGCACCACATAGCAAAGCTGCATTCTGCGCCCCTCCCCCCCCCCCGATTCAAGCGACCTCTTTGATTCCGACATCTGCCGTCCCCAGTAGTAAGTAGTACGATGTCGCGAGAGTTTTTCATAATTAAGTTTTCAACCATTGAATGCATGAATTACTGTAGTACGTAGATTGTATGAAATGTAAATGTGATACTCTACTTGAAAAATACGATAGCTGCGGCGGCTATACACGGTGTGATGTTCGTTGACAGATGACGCACACGCACAGATACACACACACACACACACACACACACACACACACACACACACACACGCACACACGCACACACACACACACACACACTCACACACACACACACACACACACACACACACACACACACACACACACACCGGACATTAACTTGAAAAGCTCTCAGGAATGACAAAAATTATGAATGTAACTATTTTTTCGGGGGGGGGGGGAATTATCCCATATAAGAGAGCGAGAGATTAAATATTTACTTAGTTTCTCTTGCCTGCCGCTGAATAGCGAATACAATTATAATTGGATCCGGATCCAAAAGCATTCCTGTTCGGCTGTCAGAATTTGACTTCTTCTCATCTGCGTAATTCACATAACTCCCTTTTTCTCTACGTCTCTCTAATAAAGAGGGCTACCTTACACTTGAATTATATCCTTCCCATTTTCAGCTATAGTTACAAGTGACCATGTTTTGTGGCGTTGTGTTTCTCTGCATTGAATTGAATAAATGCCCAAAAAAATCATCATTCTGCTAAATCATCTCCTGTCAAGGAAATGATGTACTTTCATTAATTTAAGTCCTTTTCAAGAGATTGCCTATAGTGTGGAGGATTCCACGGATCAAAAAGTTGGATTGGCCATTCTCTGGCTGTCACTGACGCGTCGCGACGTGGGTATGCTAAATCGGGCATGATTCTTCAATGCGAACCGATAACAATCGAACGGATTTAACGACGGTGCATAGCATACTTCTTGTCATCATTTTGTGCTTCTGACATTTTTTCTCACCAAAGGCGCGAATTGTCATGTCAAGCCAACACTTTTCTGCCTTTGTAATCGGCGAGGAAGGTCCGAGAATAGTCGCATTGTCAGCCGTCAGCGGGCCTTTGAGGGAAAAATCATTGGATCCAACTAGGGCTTGAATTCGTATATTTTCTCTCCTCGCTCTCTCTTCTCTCTTTCTTTATTTCGCGAATCTGTTTACCGCTCGGATTAAAATATCAGCGTGCAGTGCCCACTGTTTTGATATCAAAGCGTAACCGGATTTGAGTACGGGTGAGTAAAGATCTCTTTCAGTTTACTTTTTTTTCTTTCCTTCTCATATTCCCTTTTTGCCATCTTATCAACGCGATACATACTTTCATATACCCTACGTGGTTTTGATATAACCCGTTGGCCTTCATATCAAAACCTGTGCAAGTATCAATATTTCTTTATCGGTATAATAATTTAGAACCCCTCCCCCCCCCCCCCCCCCAAAAAAAAGAAGAATAATAATTATGTTGCTGATTGCCAACTAAATCCTAAATTTCATGGAAGTGAAGACTGACTTGATGTTTCGAAGTAGACGATCTTAGTTTGTGTTCATGGTGGTAAAAGAGGGAGATGAAAAAAGGTCTCTGCCCACCTCCCTGGGTATGTTTAGATCACTTTGGGACCAATATCGAGTTTTCCCTGTGGTGGCTTTGGATATATGCATATAATAGAACTGTAGTATGTCACAATACTCACACACACGCACAAACACACCCACACACACACACACACACACACACGCACACAGACTGCACTGGCACACACATGTCTTTTAATAACAACTTTACCATAATCTTGGAGGGAGACAAACCCCTGACAAACCCCACCCCCACTTGAAATGTGAATTCCTTCCACATATTTTGCCCCTTGTTGAAGTGAGGACATCACACACAAGAGACAACACACACACACACACACACACACACACACACACACACACACACACACACACACGCAGACTCATGGAAAAAAATGCATCCCTTGCGAGTCCACGTGATGGAAGCCTGTATCGAGTTACAATTTACAACATGACACCATGTGTTTATGAATGACATGGCGTCTTCCCTCTTCCAAGGGTCAAAGCATTAAAAAAAGGGACTAATAGTACATGTTTCAATCAATAGTTTCGTGGTAGGTCTCTGTAAACATGAACCTCTAACTCCACACCTATAGCAAAGCTACGTGTAAGTGCAGCTTATTGCAGGGATGTCTTCCTTAAAGCGTTTTGAACGATTGGCATGGAATGTCCGCAGGCGCCGCGAAGTGCACAAGGCTATATACCCATAATGTTAGAATATGGTGCAGAATATTTTTATCGTGCTAACGGGATTTATGTGGGAAGGTCCTTTATATGGCGGCCGGTTTTTATTGAATGTGACAAACAGCGCCACGGCGCCGCCGAGTGGAGGTATTAATATAAAACTTGCATGGCAGAGTTGATGATGCAAGGGTATATCAAATGAGACGGGATGTCATATTAGATTGCATGCTCAACTTTATAGTTATGGGGGAGATATTGTACACAATTCTTCGGCCTGTCAGAGGTGTGCTTTTTTTTTCCCCGTGGCTTTGAACTAGTGTGAACTTTATAGCCAATTGCTTATCCACATTTCTTCCAAATCAAAGTTTTCATAAATGCGATAAGTCACGAAGAAGTAATATAGCTGTATATGTGCGGGCATCCATCACTGGTAGTATATAACCATGGACGAAAGACTTAAATCCACAGGACTATTTTTGCATTTTGTATGTTTTTAGAGTTAATTTTTGTGTTATTGCTGGAACTGTTTTACACATTGCATCCAAGAGAAATGAAGATTCAAACATCCATTTTATAATGCACGAGATGGAACTTCATAGACTACTTTTTGTAAATCTGTCACGATTTCCCGTGCGCGAAAAAGTACTAAGTATTTTGTTTTAGTTCCTGTTGTTACGATGATGAATCCTAAACTTATTGGATGTTGGTCGGACATAATATATATATATATACAATATGTATATATATCATTCGAACCGAGCATTTATATAACCCAGGAGGAGGGGCTATCCTTTGCTTGATTTTACCGCCTTGTGATTTTACAGGCCAAATTCCTTGTGGAAGTTGTTTCAAATGAACTCAGAAAATGAAATTGTAAGATCGTAACCTCCCCCCCCCAAAAAAAAAAAAAAAAATGATGATGATAATGATAACAACACGTGGCAGGAATGTTATTGGTAGCCATGACAAATGACTTGAGAAACATGTATTTCATTGCCGATAGTCGGCGTCGCATGCTCGTGCCAAGAGGGTCATGTGACCTTGTCGTCACTTGCGTTTCGTACTTGAAGTGAATCGATTCAAGGGATCGGAATGAGACTTTCCTTGGAAGAGTGCTCAAAAGTCGTTTTCCGCTTCGCTGTCTAAGTATAGTCTCATTCATATATTTCTTATGGCGATCATGCAGAACGCACTTGAGGAGTTCTGCGCTAGTGACGTCACAGCCAGAGCTTGACCAAAGCATGGTCACGGACGTGTGGTACCCTAGGGGTTGTTTGTATGGCCTCCATACTTCGAAATGGTCTTTACGTTTCGGTAGTTTGTCGGTAGAATATGTTTATATATATATATATATATATATATATATATATATATATATATCCCTAGTTGGCACCTTAGGGAGACATATTGGGGGGAAGTGTCTTCATTAGGGAGACAACTGGTAATTAAGGAGACAATTTTCGTGTCTCCATTGCGTAAACTGCCATTGAACATGTATGAATAAATTTGCATATAAAACAAATGGAAATGTCTTCCAAATGACCCATCTAGGAGTATATATATATATATATATATATATATATATATATATATATATATATTTATATTCATATGTTTGTCATATATCTGTATACATCAAATTTGCCTCCACGTAATGTCAAGCAAAATAGTTTTCAATTTTTTTATAACGAACTGGACTTCTCAAGTGTCGTCTGAACGTGAAGAAGTAATTACCCCTTTTCCTTTGCTTGTCAAAGAAAGCTACTCTGTTAATCAACTCTGTTCTCGCATTTTTTTCTTTCATTATTGTTGTTGTTATTGTTACGCGTGCCATTCAATCTTTTTAATTCTCTGGGACTTTCTCCTCTTTTATTTCGTATTTTATTCTTTTAATCCAATACATCGCAATATATGCCTGCTCTTTTTGGATACCAGATAGTATAATGGCACTGAGTAAATTGCAAAGTTCTAGACCCATGAAATATCGAACCATGGACCGAACAGAAACAAAAAGCGAAAGAAAAGACGTGTGCCTCACGTACAGTCATGATAAAAAGGAATGAACTGATGGTTCACTTTTTGAAATTAAAGTGCAGGGGTATAGGAGAGGTTGTTGCCTCGAGCTCGGTTTGGTGTCAACTTGAAGCTAGCAAGAAATGAAGTTTACTGAACTTGTGAGGAAACATTTACCAGCTTGACGGTGGTTGGGCTTTTGCTGTCTGCTCCAATTTGAAACTCGAGACTCAACATTCGTTGGTTGTTTGGTCCACGGAGCTGCAAGTTTGGTCTGCGAATGCAAGGTCACCTACCTGACGACGCGACGCCACAGAGCGTGCACCAGCTCAACTCGCTGCAACAGCATCGCGCGATCGCCTGATTTGATCCGCTGTTGCAAGTAAATGCTTTTTATGCTACAAGGATGTCGAAGACACCACGCAGATCAGACGTCATCAGACATATACATACATGCATACATACATAGGACCTACCTACATACATACATACACACACACATACATAAATACATACATTCATACACGCATGCACACATACATACAGACATACATACATACATGTTTATATATATATATATATATATATGTGTGTGTGTGTGTCTGTGTGTGTGTGTGTGTGTGTGAGTCTGTTTGTCTGTCTGTGTATCTGCATCTGTCCAACCCTTTTTTCTACCAAACTGTCTCTCGATCTCCTCTCCCTTCATGTTCACCATTTTACACCGTAACTTCAGATGAACAAAAATTAATCTTCAAGGAATTTTAATCTTCAGTCTCATCTCTTTGTGCCTGGCCTGATAAAGGAAAGATTTAGATCGGAACCGCGACGAAATAAAGGAATTTCCCACACTTTATATGTACCGATTCGTTTAAATATTTTCTCTGAGTTTCTCCTGTGCCAATTTACATGAATTTCATATTGTCGGACTATTGATAGCTGGGCTGTTTTCCTTGGAGGGATTTTTCCTTTTAGAGTGGTGTGCGCGTTTGTGTATTTTTGTAAAGATGGCCTTCAAGATTGACAGGAAATATCATTTTATTGACTCTTAAAAAGAGCTGCGGGGGTTTCTGTAGGTAATTTGTTTGCCTTTATTGACAAAGCGATATATTGCGGGTTAGACGTCATATTGCATCAAAGTTCAAATACAGCGTTTCGGCGTGGTGCAATGGGTATCTTTCGCTCTATCGCTCTCTGCCTAGAGTGTGGCCTCATTTACCAGTCGTGTCAAACAAAGTTCAGGCTTGCATTATTTTTGGGTGGAATGTCTTCACAAATCAAAGAGAAGTTTACTTTTTCCCCTCTCTCTTCCTTTATTTCTGCTTGAATCAAGTCGTAAACATTCAGACTGACATTCTATCGCCGTTCCAAGCTGACAATCAAAATAAAGCTTTTTCTTCAAATTATTATAAAGAAACTTCAATCTTTAGATAAAACAAAAGCAAAAGAATTATTTTACCAGTAAATAAGTAGGAACTACTATGTACTTGTGACAATCGGCCATTTCGATTGGTCTGTGATCTTCATACCTTAAGAGATTTTGTCGCATAGATTTTTAGAAAGGAAGAACGGTGTGACTGGCTAATAGTAATAAGCGTTTCTTCAAATGCTGACCTGACAATGAGTGGCGTTGTTCGTCATTCTCTAATTGTAAAATCACCCGCCTGCTAGTCGTGTTCCAGTTTGAAATCTCCATTGGCCTGCAAAACATCAGGGCAAAAAGAATGTGAATAATTCATGCCATGAGTGAGTTTTGATTATATGGACAGGAACTGAAATGGAAGTCACTGTGTGCTGGAAAGATCTCGTCCTTCCAAGTGGACCTCGAGAAAGAGTTATTGTTATGGGTAATAAAAAGGTAGCCTCTTTCAACTACTGGGTGTACTCAGGCACACGTCAAACTTCATCAACTTGTTCTCGTCGAGAACATCAAACGTTGTTCGCTAGTAACCAATTCAGCAAGAGAAGGGGAGCTGCAATTGTTAATATTTCCATTGCAGATGTCGAAGAGATGTCTGTGATGGTCGCGAACGGAACAAGCGTCTCGTCTCGTATTCTTGGCCTCGTTTCAAGGTGTCACGCTTCCTGATTTTATTGCCGTTGCTTGGGATATGGGCGAAGAAGCAGTGGCTTTTGAAATCCGTCCATTGCTTCTGTATAGCTTTTCTACTTTTGTGTGGGCATAGGGTAAGCATAAGTCTTGGAGGAGGGTGTCTCTACTGGTAAACATATCTAGACCCATGATGGAGGTGGCTACCGTACTGCTTCGCAGATCCACCCATCATTATCGGGTTCTATTGTGATGGTGCGGGCAATCTTGTCTCAACCACCCTGCCGAAAAATACCTTTAAAAGTCCATGTTTCTATGGTGACGTAGTTTTCGTGCATTTGCAAAATGGTGTGTGTGTGGGGGAGGGGGAGGGGGTAGGGGTAGATATTTTAGTCATCCCCTCCAAAAGTTAATACGGACTTGATATTCATAGCCGTACCACTCTAACATCGAGTAAGGGAGTAAACGCTATCGCGTATGGGAGCGTTATATTGTGATGCGCGAGTGCAATCTCATCTCATCTCTTCTAACACAAATTAACATTCGAAGTAAGGTGACATGTTATTCATTGTAGCCAAATTCTGCGTTTGTTTGTTGCTGGGTGTTTTATTATTATTTTTTAAAGGGTGGATGGATTCTCTCCACTGTCTCTTTCTCTACTTCTGTGCCCGTCAGTGTAACGGAAACGTGTCAAAATTCCCCTTCAAGGGCTGTTTGGACAATGATGTCGATTTCTAGACACATCTAGAGGGACAGGTGACTGGAGAATGACGAACATATACTACCACCTGTTACGGCAAGTTGGATCACCTCATCGCCTTATTGTGGGTACCTGTCCCAGCCACGCCAGGCCAATCCACTGTTATATTCATGAGCATTAAAGGAACTATATAGGCCTATAAATGTACATGCTTGTTGACTTGAGTTGATTCATGATACCCTCAACATCACTTATGTGGCCAAATGAATATTTAAATACGTGACATGTGTTTTATTGAAAGAGAAAAATACTGTTTTTCTTCACTTTACAAAGGTACTCCCATAAAAGAAAAAGAAAAAAGAAAACAGTTTCACGCCCACAAACACATTTTCCAAACCAATATTCTGCCGTTGACATGATCTGTCAATCATTGCAAAAGTATACTAATATGATCAACAAAAGACATTGGAATACACTGTTCCCCTAGACCGAACTTGCATGTTTTCCTGCGATGTCCTTTGTTCATCATATTATAGTAACATGATTGTAAACATGCAAGTTATACTCTATCTAGGGAAAGGTGCATTCCAATGTCTTCTGTTAATCATATATATAGTACTTTAGCAATGATTGACAGATGATGTCACTGTCGGAATCTTGGCTTTGAAGTTGTATTCTATTGGCTATCCAAGTAATCACAATAAAAATAGTTTTTAAAAAAAACTTTTTTTTAGGTATATATATATGGCACTTGCTAAATATTGTTTTGGTTACATGTAATGATCAAATATTTTGGTTACATGTAATGATCAAGGCATCATAAATCAATAGAAGCCAACATGCATTTGCATTGCATAGTTCCTTTAAACATCTCGCATGTGTTAAGCCGCGGTAAGAAGGGGATAGCCATAATAGCGTGGATCTCTCTCGCCAACGCTTTCCCAGGGTAGCCCGCTTGTGACACCAGCAGCAAATTACTGGGGATCTGCAAGGATAGAGCTTCAGAATCGCCGTGGAGCAATCGCATAACGTGTCCTGCATTATCGTAAATTACACATTGTGATTATGGACCATTTACGTCTATTAGCTCCAAATAATTGAAACTACCTTCTACAGGGAAGGTAAAGTTAATAGTCCAGCCTTTCTGAAGCGGGAGGGGGGGGGGTGGGGGCTCCTAAATATCAAGACATTAGTGAATCGCGGCTTGGTATGATGAAGGCGAAACAGGTGATATATCGGATATGAATAATATGCGCGGATTATGTTTTTGCCCAAGGGATTATGCAAACATAACATGGTGTACTGTGTTATATTTTAAGGAGGCTTAAATCTGATCTTTCGATCACTCTGTGGCTTGGTGACCATTTTTTTTTTTTTTTTTGTTCTTGGGGGGATGAGGATGTCTGTTTGTATATCAAATGTTTTTGGGGGTATTTTTTCATCGAAATCATTCTCACATGACCAGAATTTAGATTATTCTCCTCAGTCCAAAATATGCCAAGTCCTTTTTTTTTCTTTTCAGGACGTTGAACTCTTTCCTCACTTGGAAAATCGGATTGTAAGCCGAATTCGTCAACCCCATTTAGTTCTCCGTATATTGATCTCACAAACACCACTAGTTCTTTTTCCGACTAACTTTTGTTCTCCATTCAAGGAATATCGTAACTCAATATCACTCCCCATATACCTAACTCCTGCGGCATCAGGTTAACAGGAAATGAAAATAGTCTTTTAACAAGGCTGTTGACAACAATTTTTTTTTTTCAATTCTGAGAGTCCAAACAAATGGACGTATAACGATTACTGTCGGTAGACTTATATAAAATGAACTTTTGTTAAAAAGAAAAGAAGCCAAAAGTAACGGCAAATCGAACATTAATATTGAAAATTATACATTTGTTTAATCTAACTTGTTGGGAATATAGCTAAATGTGTGTACATGCGATGTGTGTCTGGCTGCATGACGCTGTGTAGAATGTTCAGGCAACCGAGTACTAACACGTGTAATAACTGGTGTACTGACTGGGGAGTGGTGATGGTTCTCGTGCTCTTGTGCTTGGAGGGTTTCAGTTTGACTGCCGCTCTGTATTTCTGGCAGCTCTGTGTTATAGACAGCGACACAGTCACGCATCGGTTCAGATTAACTTCAATCCCCCCCCCCCCCCTCCATAGTTGAATCCATAATTCCATACAGCTTACCTATGGATCACATATTGGAATCATCGTTCTGTTCATGCATGAAGCTTCGGTGTGAATAGTCATATACACATATGCATTGTATTCACAATATTTCTCTGAATCATTCTCGTCAAAAAAAAAAATAAATGAAAGAAAAGTCGCAGCAAAGCCTTCTTTTATTGAAGATAAACAAGACAAAGAAAGGAAAAGCAATGATGGATAATTACCTCGCATTTATCAGAAAATTACGAGGGTTTTGGGAAAAACGTTTTTCTGGGAATGTTGATTTGACTATCACGCCTCTTCGATTTGAGAGGCACAGAGTCCTGGAAACTAGTTTGTTTTCTTTCCATGTGAGAGGCGTTGTATGTGCACAAGGGAACACGGGCCAGGCTGAATATGACATGACTGTCGTGATAACTTCTCAATTTCATGACTAATGGATAATGTACGTGCCCAATCTCTCCCGTTTCCTCATCACAGGTCGGATAAAACGGAATGAGGGGCAGATGTCAAGTTGCTTATGTTTTCTGACCATTCTTATTTTGTTTTATTTCGTGTGTCCGTCTGTGTGTCCGTGTGTGTGTATGTGTGTGTGCGTGTGTGAGTGTGCGCGCGCGCTTGACATCTCCTAGCGGTGGTATCATACCAAACTACATATTTGAGCGAATTTGAGATCTATTGATGCAGGCAGGCTGGATTTTGTTTATACGTGATGATTTTCGCCTCGTCATGAATCATTCATTCCTGTTGTCAGCACACAGCGGAAAGAAAATATGGCTGCAGCGGCGGACGTCACATACTTTTCCCCTTCTATTATGCCACCGATTTACGAGTAAACTTTCTCTTCTTCTTTTTTTTTCAAGGGATATCCACGTCCTGCTGCTGATGATCATGTGCTTTCTTTTGCGGTGTGTGTTCCAACTGATCTTAACTTTCTCTTTTTGCGGTATGCTATATTCACATCCTGCTTCCGACTAATTGACGTTCGTCATGTCACGAATGAGTAACATCTTGCAACGTGAAGTCCAATCATGTGTCAAGGGCAGACATCGTCGAAAATTTAAGGGGCGATAGGAAGATGCATTATAAATGGGACTTAAAACACTGAAACAAGAACAACAAGTAAAGTTAAAACCGAAATACCATTACATGGTCATAAAATTGTATGGTTTTATTTTGTGTGTTAATGTCATAAAGTACTAACACACAATAAATATTGTAAATCCCCTGGAAAACGACTTTAGCGCTCCAAAACAAAGAAGAAAACAAATTGCTCAAATAAATAAGGCGAATCAAGTTGCGCTTTTACTTCTCGCGATTTCACAGCAAAATCACTTCAACTATACAGTTATCACGCATCCTATGTCAAAATTGTCTCTCGCATATAAAAGAATAGTAGGGAATTTTTAAGATTTCGAAGCGGACTTACACTTTTTAACTGAATGAATAAGGCAGGCTCTGATTTACGCAAGGAAAATACGATGGAATGGAAGCAAAAAGAAGGCGCAAGAAAAAATGGGAATATCACAATAGACGTTTCAAGAACGGGAAGAACTGAAACTCTTTAGATGTGATATGTAAACATTGGTGACTGCGAACTACGAGCTATTAATAGCTTTTTGCTGCGACCATGAGCAATCAATTTGTTCAGAAAGAAACATTATAGTACCGGGGTTGGGGGAGAAAAAGAAAAGAGGCATGTCATATGGTATATGCCTGCAATTTTGTGCCACTGTGTGTCATCACGCACGCAGTGTACATAATGGCTGGCGTAGGGAGAAAATCGTCTTACCAAGCTCCTTTGGTACTATTCAAAGGCCTGGATGATGGTTTTTGGACTTTTGGATTTTTTTCCTTACATATTTCGGGACAAACCACAGTGAGCAAGGATGATGATGACGACATAGCAGCTTCACATTAGAACGCATGGTTGGGTGCCCAAGGAAGAAAAACAAAACAAAGAAATCATGCATGCATTGTATACACAGGTGAATATAAGCAAGTGGTATTGTAATGGAATTACATCGCTACATAACTGGTATGTGTGAGCCTCCTATACACGTTCGTGACGTTATCACCCTTATTGCGCTGTATAGTATGTTCTGGATTTGTCAGAGTATAGGTTCATCTGCTCAAGAATCACAGTAAATTCCACAAATCCGTAGGCTACATGGCACTATCGGATTTATGTACTACCTGATGAGAAATTATATGATTTGTCTGGAATGCCCCTTCAAGAAAAAATATTGTATGCGCCTTTAAGGGAAATTTTGTGTCCATTTTTAGTACACCATCACAGAGTTCCATTAAATTGCCTTTGTGTACTACATCTGGAATAACGTTCTCTTTTTTGCGTGTGAAAACGAAGGCTCTTCTCTTTTCCGCCTTACCTAAATGAGTTAATCCTTGAACAATTTGTTTAATATAATTTTTATTGCTCTACGTGAGATCCTATTTAGTGCTATGAAAGGAAAAACGATATCGGATTGGACAGTAAGCATTTTTTTTTCCTATAGAGATGCTATGAGCAACGAGAAGTTGCCCAGAAAAGAAAGTTCTATCGCGAAGTGACGGAGAAGTACCGTTTGACTGTTAACATCTCGTATAGATGGCTTCACTGTTCCAGTGTAGCTGTCTTGGTCACGTGACCTAGAGGTTTCTTGCAATATCTTCATTTCCTTGGTGTCGATTGCCGTGAAATTTCATGCCCTAAATTAGGCCCTATATCTCTTTAGCAAACCTGTAGAGTATTGTGGTTTTTGTTGTTGTTGTTGTTGTTGTTGTCATTGTTGTTGTTCTGAGAAAATACAAAATCGTGAATGAGCCACTCTGCACTAACGATATCACAGTCAAAGAAAAAAGGGTTTTGTTGTTGTTGTTGTTCAGTGAAGACACAATGTTAGCCAATTTAAAACAGTTACAGCTCGTTATTCCGAAGGCTCGTTATCCGAGGGCTCTTTAGTCCGAATATTCGTTATTCTGAATTTCATTTTCGGATTAACCAATCTCAGGAATAACGAACCTTCTGAATAACACCGCAAATGTTCGGATTAACGAACCCTTTTTCATTTTCGGATTAACCATATTGAAAACTTTCGCCCTAATTCACGCAGAAAATCCGACGTAGCAGACGCTGGAGAAAGTGAGTGCGTGTGGGGCGAGTGGCTAGTCGACACGTTAATGGGGGTGGCCTGCAGCACCGTGCGTGGAGGGACATCATGTTCACATAATTTCACGCGTAGTGTGTTGTGTGTAGGCGGCAGAAATCGGGTTAAATCTACAGTTGAGATATAATCTAGGACCTTATTATTCCTTTACAACATTATTTCAGTTGATTACCTGTGCACAACACGTGTATATAAGCACCCGATTGCAGACAGCAGGTGGCAAGCGACCGTTGCAACTACTTACATTATACCACCTCCGAAGAAAATGCACCAGTCCGACTAGAGCCATCATCGAAAAATGAGAAGGAATGTGAAATATATTTGGTTGTTTTTGCTCCCAAACTTAGCAGTTATGTTGCTCATAAGGCTGCTACGTATCTAGATAATGTCTCACATACAACCATATCTTGATATTGCATTGAAAATGATATTTGGCGAGAAACAAAAGCTTGAAATCACAGGAATTCACACTGCTGACGACGGCAGACAGTGAAGGTCAACGGCTCAAATTTTCGTTGGTAGTCTCGTCACGTGATAGCTCTGTGTGGATTGTACACGTTCCCTATGACAGCAATTGTGACTGGGTAGTCTAGCTTTACTGCTTATTTGCGTCAGGACTGCTCAACCAATGAACAAGATTCTTATATCACAAAAATGACCAGAATCTCTACTTTCTAAAACCGTGCGCCCCAAGTTCGTGCGACCTTCCGTTCTCGAGATATCCCGTGTGGAAGAATTGCAAGACGGCAAAATATGCTCAAATTCGTCAAATTTGGACTGTTCGCCATAGACAAATCTACTCATAAGGTACTGTTCTGATCAAATTTGCGTCACAACAACAAATGTTACAATAATGATATATACACATAAATAATCCCTAAAGTGTCTACATTCAGAATCCGGGCGCCCCAAGTTTGCTTCTTAAATAGTTTAAAAGTTATGGCAGATTTTGTGGAAAATGCGTCGATTTTTGACCCGTTTTACGTGTTGTAGCGTTCGCGCGGAAGCGCGGCTTCGCAGATGACCGAAAGTTTTCAATATGGAACCTCTAGGTATAGGGAATTTGTGTGTTTCGGATTCACGAACCTTCGGAATAACCATGGACCTAATATGGACCTAACTTTAGGTCCATGGAATAACGAACCTTCGAAATAGCGAACCTTCGGAATAACGAACAGCACCCTTTAAAACATCGACTTGATATTCATTTAATATCCGTCTAGTTTCAGGGACTTTGCATGCGATTTATTTTTAAAACTCTCAAATAAACTAACATATTATTATCTGCAATGTTGCTATATTTCCGCAAATTGCTCTAACATTGACACAAACAGTGGTTTTCCATGGTTTAGTGGGGGCTACTATCAAGTTTGATAGCCGGATATTTTTACAGGAACCGGTATGCCTCATTCGTATCACTGCGTCTTTAATATTTACCGGCACCTGGGATATCAACTGTTTGAATAATTCGAGTTCAGTATGTTTTGATTGGTTTGGAAGAGTCGAAGAACTTTTTAACTTTTTCTGGCGAATTGAATCACACTTCGGTCACCAGAACAGCTTACATCCAGGCAGGTGGTACATCTTTTCGGTAAACGAATATTACATTGCAGTTATATGCGGATACATGCATGCTACCTGTATTCTTCCATTGCAATGTTTGCAGAGGTCTAAGACCGTGCAGTGTTGGAACAAAAGAGCCAAATACCTCCAAATCGTAACATTGTTCACACAGACTTAAACAAATATGCAGACAGGAAATAGGAGAGAGAAAAGGGATTGTTTTCCCATCAGTTGTTGAACACAGTTGTACGTTATGTACACATGAATGTCAGGTTGTACAAGAATGTGACTCTTATTTTCACAAAATCCTGGATTATTAATGCATCCATGTCAATGAATACTTTTGCAATGAGAACCTGATAATGAGCTATTTCATTGACCCAACTACCCCCCCCCCCCCGTTTATCTTCGTTTCAATATTGTATAGAAATCTTTTTTACATGCGTCAATTCATGGAGGTGAGTCGCGACCTCCCTGGTCAGTTGCAGTCTCAGGCGGGTCAGCATGTTACTTACATCCTTTGATACAATTTTACGCATAGAAATTGAATACATAATTGTTTGTAAACCATTCCATTCTGGAATAAACAGAAACCAGTTCTTCTTTAGTCTGCATGTTCAGACGCGGTACATCTGAACAGCGTCCTTTAACCACTGCTAACATTTTCAAAAGTCAAAAGT